>NC_081141.1:15366586-15444086 GCF_958295425.1 Solea solea
AACTATGACATTTTTGTCACATTTTGGACGACATACTAAACTATGACATTTCTGTCACATTTTGGACGACATACTAAACTATGACATTTCTGTCAAATTTTGGACGACATACTAAACTATGACATTTTTGTCAAATTTTGGACGACATACTAAACTATAACATTTTGGTGACTTTTTGAACAACATACTAAACTGTGATTTTTTGAACAACATACTATAAACATGACATTTTTGTCACATTTTGGACGACATACTAAACTATGACATTTCTGTAAAATTTTGGACGACACACTAAACTATGACATTTTGGTGACTTTTTGAATGACATAGTAAACAATGACATTTTGGTGACTTTTTGGACGACATACTAAACGATGACATTTCTGTCAAATTTTGGACTACATACTAAACTATGACATTTCTGTCAAATTTTGGACTACATATTAAACTATGACATTTCTGTCAAATTTTGGACGACATACTAAACTATGACATTTTTGTCAAATTTTGAACGACATACTAAACTATGACATTTTTGTCTAATTTTGGACGACATACTAAACTATGACATTTTGGTGACTTTTTGAATGACATACTAAACAATGACATTTTTGTGACTTTTTGAATGACATACTAAACAATGACATTTTTGTCAAATTTTGGACGACATACCAAACTATCACATTTTGGGAACTTTTTGAACGACATACTAAACTATGACATTTTGGTGACGTTTTGAACGACATACTAAACTATGACATTTTAGTGACTTTTTCGACGACATACTAAACTATGACATTTCTGTCAAATTTTGGACGACATACTAAACTATGACATTTCTGTCAAATTTTGGACGACATACTAAACTATGACATTTTTGTCAAATTTTGAACGACATACTAAACTATGACATTTTTGTCTAATTTTGGACGACATACTAAACTATGACATTTTGGTGACTTTTTGAATGACATACTAAACAATGACATTTTTGTGACTTTTTGAATGACATACTAAACAATGACATTTTTGTCAAATTTTGGACGACATACCAAACTATCACATTTTGGGAACTTTTTGAACGACATACTAAACCATGACATTTTGGTGACTTTTTGAATGACATACTAAACAATGACATTTTTGTGACTTTTTTGACAACATACTAAACTATGAAAATTTTGTCAAATTTTGGACGACATACTAAACTATGACATTTTTGTCAAATTTTGGACGACATACTAAACAATGACATTTTTGTCAAATTTTGGACGACATACTAAACTATGACATTTTGGTGACTTTTTGAACGACATACTAAACTATGACATTTTGGTGACTTTTTGAACGACATACTAAAATATGACATTTTTGTCAAATTTTGGACAACATACTAAACTATGACATTTTGAACGACATACTAAAATATGGCATTTCTGTCACATTTAGGACAGGTTCATCACAGGTGGGACTCGAACCCACAATACCTGGAGTTAGAGGCAGGTGTCTTATCCTTTAGGCCACTGTGGCTCTTGCTTATTCTGACACATGTTGTTTTTGTGTCACATGTTGGACGACATACTAACCTATGTCTTTTTTGGCACATTTTGGACGACATACTAACCTATGACTTTTTTGTCACATTTTGGACGACATACTAACCTAAGACTTTTTTGTCACATTTTGGACGACATACTAACCTATGACTTTTTTGGCACATTTTGGACGACATACTAACCTATGACATTTTTGTCACATTTTGGACGACATACTAACCTATGACTTTTTTTGTCACATTTTGGACGACATACTAAACTATGACATTTTTGTCAAATTTTGGACGACATACTAAACTATGACATTTTGTTGACTTTTTGAAGGACATACTAAACTATGACATTTTTGGAACTTTTTGGACGACATACTAACCTATGACTTTTTTGTCACATTTTGGACGACATACCAACCTATGACTTTTTTTGTCACATTTTGGACGACATACTAAACTATGACATTTTTGTCAAATTTTGGACGACATACTAAACTATGACATTTAGTTGACTTTTTGAAGGACATACTAAACTATGACATTTTGGTGACTTTTTGAACGACATACTAAACTATGACATTTTGGTCAAATTTTGGACGATATACTAAACCATGACATTTTGGTGACTTTTTGAATGACATACTAAACAATGACATTTTTGTGACTTTTTTGACAACATACTAAACTATGACATTTTTGTCAAATTTTGGACGACATACTAACCTATGACTTTTTTGTCACATTTTGGACGACATACTAACCTATGACTTTTTTGGCACATTTTGGACGACATACTAAACTATGACATTTTTGTCACATTTTGGACAACATACTACCCTATGACTTTTTTTGTCACATTTTGGACGACATACTAAACTATGACATTTTGGTCAAATTTTGGACGACATACTAAACGATGACATTTTGTTGACTTTTTGAAGGACATACTAAACTATGACATTTTTGGAACTTTTTGGACGAAATACTAACCTATGACTTTTTTGTCACATTTTGGACGACATACTAACCTATGACTTTTTTTGTCACATTTTGGACGACATACTAATCTATGACATTTTTGTCAAATTTTGGACGACATACTACATTTAGTTGACTTTTTGAAGGACATACTAAACTATGACATTTTTGGAACTTTTTGGACGACATACTAAACTATGACATTTTTGTCAAATTTTGGACGACATACTAAACTATGACATTTAGTTGACTTTTTGAAGGACATACTAAACTATGACATTTTTGGAACTTTTTGGATGGCATACTAAACTATGACATTTTGGTGACTTTTTGAACGACATACTAAACTATGACATTTTGGTCAAATTTTGGACGATATACTAAACCATGACATTTTGGTGACTTTTTGAATGACATACTAAACAATGACATTTTTGTGACTTTTTTGACAACATACTAAACTATGACATTTTTGTCAAATTTTGGACGACATACTAACCTATGACTTTTTTGTCACATTTTGGACGACATACTAAACTATGACATTTTTGTCACATTTTGGACGACATACTAACCTATGACTTTTTTTGTCACATTTTGGACGACATACTAAACTATGACATTTTTGTCAAATTTTGGACGACATACTAAACTATGACATTTAGTTGACTTTTTGAAGGACATACTAAACTATGACATTTTTGGAACTTTTTGGACGGCATACTAAACTATGACATTTTGGTGACTTTTTGAACGACATACTAAACTATGACATTTTGGTCAAATTTTGGACGATATACTAAACCATGACATTTTGGTGACTTTTTGAAGGACATACTAAACTATGACATTTTTGGAACTTTTTGGACGAAATACTAACCTATGACTTTTTTGTCACATTTTGGACGACATACTAACCTATGACTTTGTTGTCACATTTTGGACGACATACTAAACTATGACATTTTTGTCAAATTTTGGACGACATACTAAACTATGACATTTAGTTGACTTTTTGAAGGACATACTAAACTATGACATTTTTGGAACTTTTTGGACGACATACTAAACTATGACATTTTTGTCAAATTTTGGACGACATACTAAACTATGACATTTAGTTGACTTTTTGAAGGACATACTAAACTATGACATTTTTGGAACTTTTTGGACGGCATACTAAACTATGACATTTTGGTGACTTTTTGAACGACATACTAAACTATGACATCTTGGTCAAATTTTGGACGATATACTAAACCATGACATTTTGGTGACTTTTTGAATGACATACTAAACAATGACATTTTTGTGACTTTTTTGACAACATACTAAACTATGACATTTTTGTCACATTTTGGACGACATACTAACCTATGACTTTTTTTGTCACATTTTGGACGACATACTAAACTATGACATTTTTGGAACTTTTTGGACGGCATACTAAACTATGACATTTTGGTGACTTTTTGAACGACATAATTAACTATGACATCTTGGTCAAATTTTGGACGATATACTAAACCATGACATTTTGGTGACTTTTTGAATGACATACTAACCTATGACTTTTTTGTCACATTTTGGACGACATACTAACCTATGACTTTTTTGGCACATTTTGGACGACATACTAAACTATGACATTTTTGTCACATTTTGGACGACATACTAACCTATGACTTTTTTTGTCACATTTTGGACGACATACTAACCTATGACTTTTTTGTCACATTTTGGACGACATATTAACCTATGACTTTTTTGCCACATTTTTGACAACATACTAAACTATGACATTTTTGTCAAATTTTGGACGACATACTAACCTATGACTTTTTTGTCACATTTTGGACGACATACTAAACTATGACATTTAGTTGACTTTTTGAACGACATACTAAACTATGACATTTTAGTGACTTTTTCGACGACATACTAAACTATGACATTTCTGTCAAATTTTGGACGACATACTAAACTATGACATTTCTGTCAAATTTTGGACGACATACTAAACTATGACATTTTTGTCAAATTTTGAACGACATACTAAACTATGACATTTTTGTCTAATTTTGGACGACATACTAAACTATGACATTTTGGTGACTTTTTGAATGACATACTAAACAATGACATTTTTGTGACTTTTTGAATGACATACTAAACAATGACATTTTTGTCAAATTTTGGACGACATACCAAACTATCACATTTTGGGAACTTTTTGAACGACATACTAAACCATGACATTTTGGTGACTTTTTGAATGACATACTAAACAATGACATTTTTGTGACTTTTTTGACAACATACTAAACTATGAAAATTTTGTCAAATTTTGGACGACATACTAAACTATGACATTTTTGTCAAATTTTGGACGACATACTAAACAATGACATTTTTGTCAAATTTTGGACGACATACTAAACTATGACATTTTGGTGACTTTTTGAACGACATACTAAACTATGACATTTTGGTGACTTTTTGAACGACATACTAAAATATGACATTTTTGTCAAATTTTGGACAACATACTAAACTATGACATTTTGAACGACATACTAAAATATGGCATTTCTGTCACATTTAGGACAGGTTCATCACAGGTGGGACTCGAACCCACAATACCTGGAGTTAGAGGCAGGTGTCTTATCCTTTAGGCCACTGTGGCTCTTGCTTATTCTGACACATGTTGTTTTTGTGTCACATGTTGGACGACATACTAACCTATGTCTTTTTTGGCACATTTTGGACGACATACTAACCTATGACTTTTTTGTCACATTTTGGACGACATACTAACCTATGACTTTTTTGTCACATTTTGGACGACATACTAACCTATGACTTTTTTGGCACATTTTGGACGACATACTAACCTATGACATTTTTGTCACATTTTGGACGACATACTAACCTATGACTTTTTTTGTCACATTTTGGACGACATACTAAACTATGACATTTTTGTCACATTTTGGACGACATACTAAACTATGACATTTTGTTGACTTTTTGAAGGACATACTAAACTATGACATTTTTGGAACTTTTTGGACGACATACTAACCTATGACTTTTTTGTCACATTTTGGACGACATACCAACCTATGACTTTTTTTGTCACATTTTGGACGACATACTAAACTATGACATTTTTGTCAAATTTTGGACGACATACTAAACTATGACATTTAGTTGACTTTTTGAAGGACATACTAAACTATGACATTTTGGTGACTTTTTGAACGACATACTAAACTATGACATTTTGGTCAAATTTTGGACGATATACTAAACCATGACATTTTGGTGACTTTTTGAATGACATACTAAACAATGACATTTTTGTGACTTTTTTGACAACATACTAAACTATGACATTTTTGTCAAATTTTGGACGACATACTAACCTATGACTTTTTTGTCACATTTTGGACGACATACTAACCTATGACTTTTTTGGCACATTTTGGACGACATACTAAACTATGACATTTTTGTCACATTTTGGACAACATACTACCCTATGACTTTTTTTGTCACATTTTGGACGACATACTAAACTATGACATTTTGGTCAAATTTTGGACGACATACTAAACTATGACATTTTGTTGACTTTTTGAAGGACATACTAAACTATGACATTTTTGGAACTTTTTGGACGAAATACTAACCTATGACTTTTTTGTCACATTTTGGACGACATACTAACCTATGACTTTTTTTGTCACATTTTGGACGACATACTAATCTATGACATTTTTGTCAAATTTTGGACGACATACTACATTTAGTTGACTTTTTGAAGGACATACTAAACTATGACATTTTTGGAACTTTTTGGACGACATACTAAACTATGACATTTAGTTGACTTTTTGAAGGACATACTAAACTATGACATTTTGGTGACTTTTTGAAGGACATACTAAACTATGACATTTTTGGAACTTTTTGGACGGCATACTAAACTATGACATTTTGGTGACTTTTTGAACGACATACTAAACTATGACATTTTGGTCAAATTTTGGACGATATACTAAACCATGACATTTTGGTGACTTTTTGAATGACATACTAAACAATGACATTTTTGTGACTTTTTTGACAACATACTAAACTATGACATTTTTGTCAAATTTTGGACGACATACTAACCTATGACTTTTTTGTCACATTTTGGACGACATACTAAACTATGACATTTTTGTCACATTTTGGACGACATACTAACCTATGACTTTTTTTGTCACATTTTGGACGACATACTAAACTATGACATTTTTGTCAAATTTTGGACGACATACTAAACTATGACATTTAGTTGACTTTTTGAAGGACATACTAAACTATGACATTTTTGGAACTTTTTGGACGGCATACTAAACTATGACATTTTGGTGACTTTTTGAACGACATACTAAACTATGACATTTTGGTCAAATTTTGGACGATATACTAAACCATGACATTTTGGTGACTTTTTGAAGGACATACTAAACTATGACATTTTTGGAACTTTTTGGACGAAATACTAACCTATGACTTTTTTGTCACATTTTGGACGACATACTAACCTATGACTTTGTTGTCACATTTTGGACGACATACTAAACTATGACATTTTTGTCAAATTTTGGACGACATACTAAACTATGACATTTAGTTGACTTTTTGAAGGACATACTAAACTATGACATTTTTGGAACTTTTTGGACGACATACTAAACTATGACATTTTTGTCAAATTTTGGACGACATACTAAACTATGACATTTAGTTGACTTTTTGAAGGACATACTAAACTATGACATTTTTGGAACTTTTTGGACGGCATACTAAACTATGACATTTTGGTGACTTTTTGAACGACATAATTAACTATGACATCTTGGTCAAATTTTGGACGATATACTAAACCATGACATTTTGGTGACTTTTTGAATGACATACTAACCTATGACTTTTTTGTCACATTTTGGACGACATACTAACCTATGACTTTTTTGGCACATTTTGGACGACATACTAAACTATGACATTTTTGTCACATTTTGGACGACATACTAACCTATGACTTTTTTTGTCACATTTTGGACGACATACTAACCTATGACTTTTTTGTCACATTTTGGACGACATATTAACCTATGACTTTTTTGCCACATTTTTGACAACATACTAAACTATGACATTTTTGTCAAATTTTGGACGACATACTAACCTATGACTTTTTTGTCACATTTTGGACGACATACTAAACTATGACATTTTTGTCACATTTTGGACGACATACTAACCTATGACTTTTTTTGTCACATTTTGGACGACATACTAAACTATGACATTTTTGTCAAATTTTGGACGACATACTAAACTATGACATTTAGTTGACTTTTTGAAGGACATACTAAACTATGACATTTTTGGAACTTTTTGGACGGCATACTAAACTATGACATTTTGGTGACTTTTTGAACGACATACTAAACTATGACATTTTGGTCAAATTTTGGACGATATACTAAACCATGACATTTTGGTGACTTTTTGAAGGACATACTAAACTATGACATTTTTGGAACTTTTTGGACGAAATACTAACCTATGACTTTTTTGTCACATTTTGGACGACATACTAAACTATGACTTTGTTGTCACATTTTGGACGACATACTAAACTATGACATTTTTGTCAAATTTTGGACGACATACTAAACTATGACATTTAGTTGACTTTTTGAAGGACATACTAAACTATGACATTTTTGGAACTTTTTGGACGACATACTAAACTATGACATTTTTGTCAAATTTTGGACGACATACTAAACTATGACATTTAGTTGACTTTTTGAAGGACATACTAAACTATGACATTTTTGGAACTTTTTGGACGGCATACTAAACTATGACATTTTGGTGACTTTTTGAACGACATACTAAACTATGACATCTTGGTCAAATTTTGGACGATATACTAAACCATGACATTTTGGTGACTTTTTGAATGACATACTAAACAATGACATTTTTGTGACTTTTTTGACAACATACTAAACTATGACATTTTTGTCACATTTTGGACGACATACTAACCTATGACTTTTTTTGTCACATTTTGGACGACATACTAAACTATGACATTTTTGGAACTTTTTGGACGGCATACTAAACTATGACATTTTGGTGACTTTTTGAACGACATACTTAACTATGACATCTTGGTCAAATTTTGGACGATATACTAAACCATGACATTTTGGTGACTTTTTGAATGACATACTAACCTATGACTTTTTTGTCACATTTTGGACGACATACTAACCTATGACTTTTTTGGCACATTTTGGACGACATACTAAACTATGACATTTTTGTCACATTTTGGACGACATACTAACCTATGACTTTTTTTGTCACATTTTGGACGACATACTAACCTATGACTTTTTTGTCACATTTTGGACGACATATTAACCTATGACTTTTTTGCCACATTTTGGACGACATACTAACCTATGACATTTTTGTCACATTTTGGACGACATACTAACCTATGACTTTTTGGCACATTTTGGACGACATACTAACCTATGACTTTTTTGGCACATTTTGGACGACATACTAACCTATGACTTTCTTTAGCACATTTTGGACGACATACTACCCAATGACTTTTTTGTCAAATTTTGGACGACATACTAACCTATGACTTTTTTGGCACATACTAACCTATGACATTTTTGTCACATTTTGGACGACATACTAAACTATGACATTTTGGTGACTTTTTGAAGGACATCCTAAACCATGACATTTTTCTCAAATTTTGGACGACATACTAAACTATGACATTTTTGTGACTTTTTGGACGACATACTAAACTATGACATTTTGGTCAAATTTTGGACAACATACTAAACTATGACCTTTTCGTCAAATTTTGGACGACATACTAAACTATGACATTTTGGTCAAATTTTGGACGATATACTATAAACTATGACATTTTTGTCAAATTTTGGACGGCATACTAAACTATGACATTTTTGTCAAATTTTGGACGACATACTAAACTATGAAATTTTGGTGACTTTTTGAATGACATACTAAACTAGGAAATTTTGGTGACTTTTTGAATGACATACCAAACTATGACATTTTTGTCAAATTTTGGACAACATACTAAACTATGACATTTTGGTCAAATTTTGGACGATATACTATAAACTATGACATTTTTGTCACATTTTGGACGACATATTAACCTATGACTTTTTTTGTCACATTTTGGACGACATACTAAACTATGACATTTTTGTCAAATTTTGGACGACATACTAAACTATGACATTTAGTTGACTTTTTGAATGACATACTAAACAATGACATTTTTGTCAAATTTTGGACGACATACTAAACTATGACATTTTGGTGACTTTTTGAACGACATACTAAACTATGACATTTTGGTCAAATTTTGGACGATATACTAAACCATGACATTTTGGTGACTTTTTGAATGACATACTAAACTATGACATTTTTGTCAAATTTTGGACGACATACTAAACTATGACATTTTGGTCAAATTTTGGACAACATACTAAACTATGACATTTTTGTCAAATTTTGGACGACATACTAAACTATGACATTTTGGTCAAATTTTGGATGATATACTATAAACTATGAAATTTTTTTCAAATTTTGGACGGCATACTAAACTATGAAATTTTGGTGACTTTTTGAATGACATACTTAACTAGGAAATTTTGGTGACTTTTTGAATGACATACTAAACAATGAAATTTTTGTCAAATTTTGGACGACATACTAAACTATGACATTTTGGTGACTTTTTGAACGACATACTAAACTATGACATTTTGGTGACTTTTTGAAGGACATACTAAACTATGACATTTTTGTGACATTTTGGACGACATATTAAACTATCACATTTTTGTCATATTTTGGAAGACATAATAAACTATGACATTTTTGGGACTTTTTGGACGACATACTAAACTATGAAATTTTGGTGACTTTTTGGACGACATACTAAACTATGACATTTTTGTGACTTTTTGGACGACATTCTAAACTATGACATTTTTCTCAAATTTTGGACGACATACTAAACTATGACATTTTGGTCAAATTTTGGACGATATACTATAAACTATGACATTTTTGTCAAATTTTGGACGACATACTAAACTATGAAATTTTGGTGACTTTTTGAATGACATACTTAACTAGGAAATTTTGGTGACTTTTTGAATGACATACTAAACAATGACATTTTTGTCAAATTTTGGACGACATACTAAACTATGACATTTTGGTGACTTTTTGAACGACATACTAAACTATGACATTTTGGTGACTTTTTGAACGACATACTAAACTATGACATTTTTGTGACATTTTGGACGACATATTAAACTATGACATTTTTGTCATATTTTGGAAGACATACTAAACTATGACATTTTTGGAACTTTTTGGACGACATCTAAACTATGAAATTTTGGTGACTTTTTGGACGACATACTAAACTATGACATTTTTGTGACTTTTTGGACGATATACTAAACCATGACATTTTGGTGACTTTTTGAATGACATACTAAACTATGACATTTGTGTGACTTTTTGGACGACATACTAAACTATGACATTTTTCAAAAATTTTGGACGACATACTAAACTATGACATTTTTGTCAAATTTTGGACGACATACTAAACTATGACATTTTGGTGACTTTTTGAACGACATACTAAACTATGAAATTTTTCTCAAATTTTGGACGACATACTAAACTATGAAATTTTGGTGACTTTTTGAATGACATACTAAACTAGGAAATTTTGGTGACTTTTTGAATGACATACTAAACAATGACATTTTTGTCAAATTTAGGACGACATACTAATCTATGACATTTTGGGAACTTTTTGGACGACATACTAAACTATGACATTTTTGTCATATTTTGGAAGACATACTAAACTATGACATTTTAGTGACTTTTAGGACGACATACAAATCTATGACATTTTAGTGACTTTTTGGACAACATACTAAACTATAACATTTTTTTGACTTTTTGGACGACATACTAAACTATGACTTTTTTGTGACTTTTTGGACGACATACTAAACTATGACATTTTGGTGACTTTTTGAACGACATACTAAACTATGAAATTTCTGTCAAATTTTGGAAGACATACTAAACTATGACATTTTTGTCACATTTTGGAAAAGACATACTAAATTATGACATTTTTTAAAATTTTGGACGACATACTAAACTATGACATTTTTGTCAAATTTTGGAAGACATACTTTACTATGACATTTTTGACAAATTATTGAAAATATACTAAACTATGACATTTTTGTAAAAATTTGGACGACATACTAAACGATGACATTTTTGTAAAAATTTGGACAACATACTAAACTATGATATTTTACTGTAAGATCTGAGTGGCATGGTGGTGTAGTGGTTAGTAGGTCTTAGCCATGTTATTGTTACAGAAATGTGCTGGGTTCAATTCCAGGTGTTCGGTGTGTATGTCTCCCATGTCTTACAAAACCATTTTTTTCCATGTTGTACTATACTATAATATTTTGGTGTGTCAAAAATGTCATGTGTTTAAAAACACGATCTGTTTTAGTCAGGATTGGAGCGACAGGTTGAAACATACAAAATACACCACAAAAGGTCTCCACATTCTAGTGAGAACTCTAGGTTCTCACTAGTATGCCTTGCAGCAGCAGGCACTAATTATTAAAATGCAAGAGTATGTTCTTACTTCAAAAGGAACGTGTTCGTCCAAACACTAATTTAGTGACTGATCACTATCTACAGTGCTGATTTCCCTGATCTGAGGAAACACAACAACTGCATGGCCGCAGCCTTGACTCCATCTGTTTATGCAAGACTGAGGGACAAGACAACTCCAAACAACTGGACACTGGACCAGTGCATCCAGACTGGAGTGGACAACCCTGGACATCCCTTCATCAAGACTGTAGGAATGGTGGCCGGTGACGAGGAGAGCTATGAGGTCGGAGTTTATGTTAACAGTAAGTTGTACATTTTTAACGCTACAATGCATTAAAGTGAGTGTTCATTTATATATTTATCCATCTTTAACTCAGGTGTTTGCTGAGCTTTTTGACCCCGTGATCAAGGACAGACACAATGGCTATGACCCTCACACAATGAAGCACCCCACTGACCTGGATGCTTCCAAGGTGATACCCACATTTCTCTTTACTCCATAGTTTATTAATCCCTGTGCCCCCTCCTACAAACACTGAACTCATGCTTCCTCCTTGCCAGATCACTTCAGGAATGTTTGATGAGCATTATGTGCTGTCGTCTCGGGTCCGTACTGGCCGTAGCATCCGTGGGCTGAGTCTTCCCCCTGCGTGCTCGCGCTCTGAGCGTCGTGAAGTAGAGCGTGTGGTTGTGACAGCTTTATCCGGCCTGAAGGGAGACCTGGCCGGTCGCTACTACAGCCTGGGCGAGATGTCTGACATGGAGCAGCAACAGCTGATTAATGTTGGTGAACAATCATAAACACTTTGACACACATGCTCATTCACATGATCAGAGAAACAATTCGTTTCTGTATTTCCATTTGGTGACCTTTGCCATCTGACATCATCCTCCGTCTCCTGTTCCTTCACTGGCCAATCAGGAGCACTTCCTGTTTGATAAACCAGTGTCACCGCTGCTTACGGCAGCTGGAATGGCCAGAGATTGGCCTGATGCTCGTGGCATCTGGTAAATATTCCTCATGTCCCTCCTTAGAGACCCTGCAAAAAGATGTAGTGCTTTCACTCTGGGCCTAAATCCTAAATCCTAGTACCTGCATTTGTAGCTCCCACAGACCCGAACTAAAATGTATTCTCCTGATTTTCAGTCTATAACTGTCCACTCACTTGAAATTCAGAATATTTTCTCATATTTTCCCTTTAGCCCTAGAACTACTACTCCAGGTCTAGTGTTGCTCTGACCTCCACCTCTGCATCTATGCCTCCATGACCCCTCTTGACACTGGAAGCACATGACCTGCACAATGTGATTAGAAATATCTACTCCTCTCCTTATGCTGTAAAAATTCTACCAACAAACATGAATATGGAATGCCGACTTTGATTGTATCTGCTTTCCTTTCGCAGGCACAACAATGAGAAGAACTTCTTGATCTGGATCAATGAGGAGGATCACACGAGGATTATATCCATGGAGAAAGGCGGGAACATGAAGAGGGTGTTTGAAATGTTCTGCAGAGGTTTAAAACAGGCATGCATGTCTCTTTTTCAAGTACAATAAAAACTGTAGGTAAAAACATGGCCTACAAGATAGTATCAAAACACAACAGGCCATAAAAAAGCAGAAAGTAGGATGAACTCACCAAATATAAAGGACAGTTGTCCACAATCCAGAATCCAGTTATCCATCAAGTGTGATCCAAAAGCCAAACACAATACTGATTCAAACTGATATTTTCTACCAGGTGGAGCATCTTATTCAGGAGAGAGGTTGGGAGTTTATGTGGAATGAACGGCTGGGTTACATCCTCACCTGCCCCTCAAATCTCGGCACTGGGCTTAGGGCTGGTGTGCACATTCGCCTGCCCCTCATGAGCAAGGTAATGCAGGGAATGCACTGGCAAATGCAACTGCACATACAGGGAGACAGGTTCCCTGCCATTTTGCCGATATCATGTGTGAATACAATTGAATATGTGTGATATTTATGCCCTAGGATCCTCGCTTCAAAAAGATCCTGGATAACCTGAGACTACAAAAGAGAGGCACAGGAGGTGTTGACACAGCTGCGACCGGAGATACCTTTGATATCTCTAACCTTGACCGACTGGGAAGGTCAGAGGTAAGCGCTTGAAAAGGAAGCCAGCAGCCTTAAGTAAGAATTTAATTAAGCCGTAGGAACAAGTCACAGAGGAGAACGGACTTACCTTGACTTGGGTTGTGAATAACTGTATCCCCTGCTGCTTTTTAATCTTCTGTCTGGGCAAGGCTGTGCCAGTTAGTTTCCTGAGCTGAGCCTTTCATGTGTCACCTCCACACAGGCTGTGCACAAACACGAGCAATCAATCAAATGCTATAAAAGGTCATAGCTTGTTATAGTAAAGCTGAGATTCTTCCACAAACGTGTAACTTGTGTTACAGTTGAACTTACCACTGCCTCTTGGATGAGCTCTTCTAAGCAATTATAAGGTACTTAGAGCCAATTAGATGCCAGCTGGTGTTGGCTGATCATGGACATTAAGTATTCTAGTAGAAAACAAGCAGCAGAAACCTAAGAGGATTTAAACCAGTAAATAAACTAATAAAGGTCAGTGATTCTAAGGTGCTCTGTGTTTGAAAGAGTGCAAGTTCATGTTCTGTCACTTAACCTAACGTCAAAGTTCAACAAATCAAAATGCAGAGTTAGTTTTCCTTTCCTCTTCTTCTTTTTTGACTGATGTGTAACAGCATTATGCAATAAATCCTTGGTAAGACCCACTTTTTTAATGAGAGAGACTGAACTGAAATCAGCTGGAGTTCCAATAACATTTAAACTTTATACTTATTTTTTTTGGATCTACCTTTAAAACTAGGGCCCTAGCTGTGGCTGGCAAACAAGCTCAGAGATGCATTACTGACCCTACCTAACAGGAGTGTAGGTGTAGAGCGAGAGACTGACTCTTGTAGCTGGTTGCAAGGGCTCCAAATTAAATTATAGGTTTGTGAGTGCAAGGAGGCTTTCATTTAAATTTGTAAATGTTCCCATCTATTCAATTCAATTCAATTCAATTCAATTTTATTTGTATAGCGCCAAATCATAACCCAATATGTCACACAATGATAAAACACTAGGCATCAGTGGAGAGAAAAAAAACTCACTTTAAACTCACTTTTTTTTTTAGGAAGACATCTCTGACAGAACCAGACTCAAAGACGTGCAGTCATCTGCCTCGGCCGGTTGTGGTGAAAGGAAAAATGGGGGACAGGGGAGATGCGGGGGACAGATAGGGGGGATAGAAAGTACAAGATGGAGATGAGGTAGAGACAAAAGAAAGAAATCTAGAGTCCAAAGTGTACTTTTAATTAAATGAGGAGTTTCTCTGCACTCTTTAAGAAAACCCATATGACAATGAAAACAACACACAGGGTGAGACAACAACCATAGCAACGTCTGCGTAGGTTGGAAATTGTTGGCAGGAAAAGAGTTTGTTCAGAGATGATTTTTCATGGACCTCAGCGAGAGTGTACACACCCATTGTAAGTCAGAAATGGTCCCAAAAAAACCCAAACATATTTAAACTGTGAATGTGTAAAAACCACATCTCTATGTTAAACACTGTGAGGCTCCAGACCTTTCTTTGTTTATCAGAAAATTGCAGTTTTTTTGTCACCATGGTTACTAACACATATACATAGCACACCATGTCCTGTCGAACTGCACGTTTTGATATAGGATATGTGGGTTTTTCTCAAATTTTAGTGGAAGAGGACTAATATTAAGAAGAAACGTGGACGATAATAATAGATGCTATGCTCTGGATCTCTCCCTTGCTCTGCCTTGCTAAACGAACACTCTAATAAACCCAGGCAATAATAATAAATGCACCGCCAACAGGCACTGTGATAAAATCCTGATCCTTAGTGACGACACATTGTGTTAGATCATTATCAGGATCATAGTACATTCATTTACAGGTATATTACCCGTAACAGAAACTGACTGTATGATTCCCTGTTTTCACAGGTGGAGCTGGTACAGGTAGTGGTTGATGGGGTGAACTACCTGATTGAATGTGAGAAGAGGTTGGAAAGAGGGCAGGAAATCAAGATCCCGTCTCCCATCTCCCAGTTCAGGAAGTAAACATCACCTCTGTCTGGAATCCTGGAATAGAGAACTCCCTCTAACCGCTTGTTACTTAACTGTTGGTCTTACAAGATATTCTGGAGTGTATAGCCCTAAATTGATTAACTTGGACATTTTATTCATAACATATGACGTATATATTCTTTGTAATTCTTTATTAGCAAGAGTTTTAAATTTTTGTGCAGAAAATTAAAACTATACTTGCCAGCAGTGGTAAGTTAAGTAAAATCTTAGGTCCCTGTATGTAAATAGTTTTCCTGTGTATCAACTTCTTGGCTTGTATCTACTTTAAGAAGCACAATATACAATTATGACCCTTGTTGTGAGTCATATCTGTGAGCTCCTTTCTTAAGTTGTTTATCTCGTTTGGGTATTTGATCTTAGAAAACCCAGCATTTCCAAAAAATAAATACAGAAAATTCTCAAAACCACACCAACAAATGTTCACGTTTTTTTCCGTTGCTGCATCATTAGCCACTGACGCCCGTCAGAATCTTGTGATCCTTTCAAAGGAGTCTGACCAATGGAAATCATAAAAAATCAGATGAGTGACTTTAAACAATCATTAAACTGTGCAACCAGGAAATAAGTACAAAACAAGATTATAAAACAACCGTGTCAAGGTACAAAAGAAAGCATATACACACACACATGCAGACACATTTGCGCAGTTATCATTCTGCAGACACAGCACTGATTTCCATTGATTTGGATAACGGAAACACAGCATTATAACCAACTTTACCTGACTAACCCTAACCTTAATCTAACCACAATTCCAATGTAAGCCTAAAGAGATACGAGTACACATACACAAACTTGTTTTTATATCTTAGTGAGGTCACATCATAGACATAATGCCTCCCCTAGCCCCTTACCCTAATCTTAACCTAAACCCAATTCTAACCCTAATCCTAAAACCAGTTCTTCACACTGAAAAAGTCTCTTTAAAGTCGTGGGGCCCAGACACGGTCTAAATGTCCTCACAAAGAATAGGTTTCTTATTTTTTTGGACCTGAAAAAGAAGAAAATATAAAACAATCGACAAATACATAACATAAATCCTATGGGATGTTTGCATTGTAATTGTTGGTTGCTCACAGAGTCACTTTTCCCTTTCTGGCATCAGATCTATTAACGCTATTAGAGATCTTAACTAAAGAGCTCCAAAACTGTATGCATATGATAGTGTGTGCTTATTAAGGCACATCTGAATGACACTAAGATTTCTTTGGAAGGACATTTTCTCTGAGAGTGGACAGTGGACACACAGAACCAATGGCCGGGTGGCTGGGATTTTCACTATAACTTTCACTATCACTATAAATATACCATCAGTATTAAACTACGAAAGGGAATTTATATAGTTGTGATATACAGAACACATCTCTTTAGGTACACATAATACCTAATAAAGTGACTGCAGTCTGCTGCTGTAACCCATCTCATTCAAGGTCCAACATATTGTGTGTTCAGAGATGTTTTTTGAGTCCCTGTTGTCTTTCCATTATTTCAAAACCAATCTGGTCATTTTCCTCAGACCTCTGAAATCGACAAGACATTTTCTCCCCGATTACTGCCGCTCACTGCATATTTTCTCCTTTTAGGACCATTCTCTGTAGATTAGCAGTTTGTGAAATACTTAGTCCAGCCCATCTGGCACCGACGACCACACCACGTTCAAAGTCATTGAAATGACATTACTTCCCCCACTGTGATGCTCAATTTGAAATTCAGCTGATCCTCTTGAAGGAAGGAAAGGATCTTTATTGTCATAATACAACCGAAATGACCAGGTCCATGGCACAAGGGACCAACCGGACCGAATGTGTCTCACGTTCTAAGGTTGGAGAACATGGAAACTCCACACAGAAAATGTCCCAGAACCAGGAATCAAACCCAGCACCTTCTTGCTGTGAGGCAACAGTGCTAACCACCACTCCTCCAGGACAATGTCTACATGCCGAACTGCAATGTGATTTGTTAGATATCGGCTTCTGAAAAACATGTATTACAAATTGACATCTTGAGGTGTGACAGCTTCACTCTCAGTCTAGTGTTTTCATCATTGTCTTGAGTAAATATGAGGACAAATAGCAAACGTGTCAAAAGCAAGCTCTTGAGTTTACAAGAATTTACAGAACAATCAAGAGTTACATATTACCAACCATATGCACCTTACCTGGACACTCCCTAATCTGACACTGTCCAATCATAATTAGTCAGTGTGGTGAGCTTTTTGAGGCTATAAAATACAAACGGAAGTGGATGAAGTTCATTTTGTCCACGTCTGTGCTCCTGCTTGTTTGGTCTAAGGCGCAAAATGGGGCTGTGTGGAACTTTGGCTTTCATCTGTATGTTGCTGTCAGCGGGTAAGCACAGTTAAAAAGAATCTGTATAAATATTAAATGCGGAATTTAGCTTCACTAAACATTGTGCATTCTGCTTTAGTGGATGGGTTAAAGTGTTACAACTGCTGGGAGAGCAACCCTGGCACCTGTCATGAAGTATGGACCTGTCCTTATCATTATGACCGCTGCGCCACCACAATAGGTACTTTTCTATCTAATGATTTCTTAATTAGGTCACATCACACAACAATCAGACAAAACAGTCTAAATTACAGTTGAGTCACTTTACTTGAAATTAAAAAGGAACTTTCTTTTTCTTTTCTTTTACAGTTGCCCAAAATTTGATCAGTAAACACTGTATGAGGAGTGATATGTGCAGTAATGTTTATACCGTTGGCATCAGATGTTGTTCTGAAGACCTGTGTAATGGAGCGAAACACACTGGAGTCTTTGTCCCTCTTCTTCTGGTGCCCATAGCCATTAATACACTTTTTAATTGAGGATTAACTGTCTAAGTCTGTTGTATCATGGGAAGATCGCCTACGTGCTTGATGGACCGCTGAAAAACAAAAATACAATTTTTGCACTGTAAACTATTTTAGACTCATCTACAAATGAATAAGACTGTATATTTTCCTAATAATGTGTATGTGACAGAATAAACGTGACTTTCTATGAAAATACACCTTAACGACTTCATTTTGTGCCTATTTGGAAATGTCGTTTTTGCTCTTGAATCTGAAATGCCCATATTCATTTACCAAACCGAATGCGGGATTACTCGCCATTTCTTAGAGAAAAGGGCAACTTGTTGGAACGGCGGTTTTTAGGCGCTACACGTGCTGTCTGTTACTTCATCCAGGGACTTTACCCCGTGTTTAACTCATGGAGGAAAAAAAAAAAAAAAGCACTGATGACCTTTTCTGTGTCTGATGATGAGTGGAATAACCTGATCTTTGTTAGATTTCTGCTGGATGAAGAGAGAGACTGTATAACCTCAGTCACCAGATTGTGATGTACCCTATAATGTGGTCTCTTATTCGTACATGAAGCACGTAGACCAGATGAGAAATTGTAAATGTAGAAAGTACAGGGGTTGAGAAAGCTTCTTTTTTGATAAACTGGACGACTGGTATTAAGAATACACATGTTTTTGCTGCTAAATTTGAATGACATAAACACTTACTGTAGATCAGGGATTTTACTTTCTCAAACTCTCTCCTGCTTGCTTGCTAAAGGGTGGTGTTATTTTTATTTTTTATTTTACTGAGTGGAAATGCAGTCTGAGAAGCAGGTGGATGATTTGTTGCACTGGTGGGTTCCAGGGAGAGAGTTCCCTGGCGTGAATTACTGTTCGGGTGCCACTTTGTTGTGCCGCTGGATTTCCAGACTGGCTAATATTATATGATATTGTTTTTTTTATGAATGACTGTAGAAAACTTTGGGGGTTATTTGTTCACAAATAATAGGAGCTGTTAGTCACCAGAGACGGCAAAATCAACCAGATTCACATTTTTCACAGTAGAGGGCAGCATAGGAAAACATAAAAGATGGCAAACCAACATTAGTCCCCTCATTTTTTATGCCTTTATCATATATATATATATATATATATATATATATATATATATATATACATATACATATTTATACATATATATATATTGATTCACAGTTGACAGCTTTGACAACAAAATACTATGCAATGGAATGTAATTGTAATATTTACAAGCCAATGCCATCCAGAAGTTTGATTTACTAGGTTTTGTATTGAATTGTATAATTAATGGATGCTTTTATGAAGTAATGTCACATTTTTTTTGTGCCAAGTTTTTGTGGAGCACCTTTGTGAAAGCGCAGATAAAGAACACACCCAGCTGATTATGTGTTTTATGACACAGTGCCTGTGTACATGCAAACTTAAAGTCCTTTGTTCAGTCACTCCAAAGGTAAAGTGGTTTGCATAAATAAACTTTCACATTTAACAACATTTAACATGATACAATCACTCCACTCTGAGGAGCTGCTCTGTCCATGTGTGTTCACCACAGCTTACAGTGCCTTTGAAATTCATTATATAATCTTTGTAGATAATATTGCTTTATGTCATCATACATAATAACACTGAGTACTGAATAAACATGCATTGTTGGATAATCTATTCATCTGCTGTAATGAAAGACTGTGAGAAATGTTTTACAGTTTAGATCAGAATAACAATCTTTCACAAACAATCACAGAATTATGTTCCGTGATCCACATTTGACTCCGCCTTATTTTTGCAGTAGCATCATGAACTATATAAACTGGGTGGTACCATTTGTAAGAAATTGTTTATTATTTCCCTCCGAAGAGCATAACAGTGTTAATTGATTCGTGCATGTTGTTGTTTTCATAATGAATGTACATGTGTGCGTGTAAAAACCTAATGACTATTTGTCTTGCTCTGAAGTCGAGTCAAAAACACTTACGCAATCAAAATCCTCGCTGCCAATTTTTCCAAATTCCGACATGAACTGAAGCTTGTGGGAAAAAAAAATCAAACTGCTTGAATGATCCGGCTGCCTCTGAAGGTCCAACACTTGGATTATTTTTTGCATTTTTCCCCAGACCCCAGATGCTGCTGTGCACGCTGAACTATTTTTTGAGGAGTTACAGCTACATGTCTATCTTGTGTCTAAGGAAACGGCTGGAATCTTATTTTTAAGGACCGACGCATTCATCTGTAATCATGTCTCAAATTTGTTTTCTTTATTTGATGTTAAATTCAATAATCAATAAAGTACGGTGGACACTCTGGACAGGTCACCGGTCCATCATGTGGACACATAGAGACAAACAACCATTCACACTCACACAGTTTATTAATTAACAGTGTCCAATTTGCCTAATCCCCAAATCTGCATGTTTTTGGACCTCGTAGGAAACCAACGCACGCACAAGGAGAACATGCAAAGCTCCATGAAAAACCTCATGACATCACTGGACAGAAATGATTTATATGGAGACAATGACGCCAGTCACTCCACACACAAGAAAATGAATGATGAAGTATTCACAAGCATTCGTCTTGGATCACACTTCTATTCAGGAACCCGAGCAGGGACTTTTGATTTCGAGGCATTCTTAAAGGAATACTTCACCGATTATTAGAATAGGAGTAGTATTTTTGACAAACTGTGCTTCCCAACCTCAGTTTCCCCTGAATCGAGAAATATCTTCATTCTTTTTATTGTTATGTTCCCACCAGTGACACTTGGTCCGAGTCTTGAAACTGCAACGCTAATTCCACACTTTTTAGACCCACTCGTAGGGGGACTGGACCTCATTCCCAGAATGCAACAGTTACACTAACAGGACCAAGTGTCACTGGTGGGCACGTAACGAAGAAAAGAAGGAAGATATTTCTCGACTGAGGTTGGGAAGCACAATTATTCAAAAAGACTACCCCTATTCTAGTAATGCAAAGCTAAATGCAAATCAGTGAAGTATTCCTTTAACAGAGAGGCCTATTATTCTCTTGAAGAAGTCAGTCAACCAATTCAACAGTTGTGTACACTGGTCCCGGTTTCAGCGCTGTGCCATCGATACTTTGACCTTTCCTGATACTTACTGTTCCACTAGAAAAGATCTCAAGTGTTGGTGCTCTGGGACTGGCTGAAGGGATCATAGGTCAAGTAATAAAAATAATCCACTACACACCCTTATTACATAATATGTGTCAGCTCTTAACAAAGCACATGATTTGTGTACATGTTCCCAGGTCAGGACTCAAAAGTATGGGGTCATGTTATTGTTTGCCATACAGAACATTTCCATTTTAAAGGTCCAGAGTGTGACACTTTGGAGGCTTTAGCGTCCCTAAATAATTAAATACACACTCCATTAATGTGTTTGTACAATTGTATCGTCTTTTCAAAATGTAAATGGTTTGATTTTAAATCGTCTGAGCTTGTTCTTTCCGAACCTTCGCCGACTCTGATCATCTTGCTTTGCCACAGTCCAAAGCAAGAATACAGTATGTACGGAAGACAAACTGATGAGGAGCAGCTCTTGTGAGAAGGGGAGACAATA
This sequence comes from Solea solea, assembly GCF_958295425.1. Taxonomy (NCBI): domain Eukaryota; kingdom Metazoa; phylum Chordata; class Actinopteri; order Pleuronectiformes; family Soleidae; genus Solea; species Solea solea. Next base: position 15,389,492 of record NC_081141.1, read on the forward strand.
ATGAAGTAGAACAGCAGTAACTTTACATTTTTTCTCTAGCGGGGCATATTCACGAACCATTCTAGTGTGAATAAGATCTTAAATAAACATAATTTCCTCTTTATGTTACTGTAAAGTTATTAATAACACAAGCCTGTCTCATTCAGTACAGCGTCACATGTCATCCGTAAGGACTTATGACCCCTCTTAGCCCAACAAGTGACAAACTGAGTCCCAGCCCACCATCACAGGGCATAATAAATACGTTACCGTTCCTGACAGCTGTGCCCAGTGCGATCAACAAACACACACTTTATCCCTTTTGATGGCGTTCAAAGTGCATTTCATTCTCGACTAAAGACTGAAAATTGCGACGCATCAGGCGAAAAAAGACATCCGCTGGTTAACTGAATCATCACGGCTGAGCAGGTTTGAGTTTAATTCCATGTAAGGAGAAGTCGGAAGGATGTTGAGGAGAATGAGTGCACTGAGGCTTGTGGGATAATCCCATTAAGAGCTGCACGTTCATTCAGAATGACGATCCACAATTGTACAGTGTGTTAGAGATTAGGGTCTAACAGTCAGCGATGGAGAAGGGTCTAAAGCAAATCTTCATCCGCAATATTTTACAACATTGTAGTATGCGTAAGCAAGTAGATAAATCTCTTTTAATTGAAAAAAAAAAAAAATCATCCACTATTTGCAGCAATTAGACCCAGTTTTACAACCTTGTCAGAACAAGTGCCTTTCTGCATGGCGTTTGCATGTTCTCCCCGTGTGTGCATGGGTTTTCTCCTCCCACATTCCAAAAACATGCAATATGGGGATTTGGTAAATTGGACACTCTAAATTGACCATAGGTGTGAGAGTTGGTGGTTGTTTGTCTCTGTGTGGCCCTGCGATGGACTGGCGACCTGTCCAGGGTTTACCCCGCCTATCGCCCTTTGTCAGCTGAGATTGGCACAGCTCCCCCCGCGACCCTCACATGGAGAATAAAGCGATAGAAGATGGATGGATGGATGGATCATCCATTATTGAAGCTATTTACAGAGTTTCTCGATGGAACAGATTGGATTACAAACAACAAGAGGATGCGTCATTGCTTAATCCTAATTGCAAAGGATATATTTTAATACAGTGGAATACACTACACAGTTATATTACATGGCAGGATTTATGTATATATATATATATATATATATATGGTGTCTTCTCTAATTGCATAAGAACTGCTCATCAAAACCAAACACTAAAAATGGACGGTCCACAGCTACAGCTCAGTGAGGCTGCACTTTGAGATTATAACATGCTAATCACGTCAGTGTTGCTATGGGAATATTGTTTACCATTCGTTTTGTGCATGTGCATTTGTTTAGTCGCACAAAACACAAAGTAACACGAAGATTGCGATGTCATAAGACTTAAGGTTTTAGAGTTAAGGAATCCTTGAAGTTACTTTTGACGGGATCATAAATGCTATTAGCCCTTTAACACCGTGCGTAGACGACACGTTTGCGCAAGTGCACTTTGCGTTACTGTACTTTAGCGACGGTTTGTGATATTGCAAAAATTCCAGCGGTTACTGAAAAGCTGAGAAGTTGAAGGTCAAAACCAACACGTGGTTATTACGGTAATTTCACTCGCACTGTTGTAGGAAGCGAGCGAAACAGCGACATTGTCACCAGAGAGGAGAGACTTGGAAAAAAACGTCTAGACATGGTTTAAATTTTGTGGCCTGTTTTTGGACATTGAGACAAAGACTCAAACAAATGTTATTTTAAATATGTTTTATACTGTTCAAATGTCAAATTTAACACACACAATTTGGTGTTCTACAACTACAATGTTTTTTCTAAATCAAACGGTTAAAAGGGTTAATACACAATTTTAACATGCAGTAAATTGTAAATAATTGCCAGATATTGAGTTATTCTGGAAAAATACATTTTTTGTATGGTTAAAATAAGCAAAAAAGTCTAGACGGACATTTTGAGGCTCAGGTGTTAAAGGGTTAATTTAATGGCAAACCTCTGGTAAATGTAGTGACGTATAAAACAAATAATCTCAGTAAAACTGGTCAAGTCTTTCTCAAAAACAATATTTTCTTACTCTACTACTTACAGAGATTGTTTTTCATCCTGTTTCTCAGTGACCTGATTATTGCAACAGCCTTTTTTTTTTTTTACTTGTTTTAGCCAAAGAAAATCTATTAATCAACACAAGACTGCTCTGAACTCAGCTGCCAGGGTTTAAATCGGACCCTGAGGAGAACTAGCTCGTTTTACTTGATTACACTGGCATCCGGTAGATATTGGAAACGATTGCAGGATGTTACTGATGACTTTAAAGGTTCCAAATGGCTTTTTGACGATGTAAAGTTATGACCTTTTAATACACATACCTGTCATTTTTGTTAGTAATATGAGATGCTAAGGCAAAAGGTCTTCTGCTTCAGAGATGTGGTTGAAAACTTAAGGGGGCAGTTTGGGGATCGGGGTGCAAATCCTCACAGTTTTTCCTTTAGTAAAAGTGCTAAACAAATTACAACTTTTGTTCCCTTCATCAGCAAAATATGGACATAAAACCTCTTTTAAGATAAGTGGGAATTCACTGATAGTTGAACATGTTGTAACTTATTTCTTTTCTATAATAAAATATAATTCTATCTTCCTTCTACACACAGTACCAATATAACAAGTGAAAAGTCCCCAGTCATTAGCCGTACCAGCTGTTGAACTTAACTGAAGAACATGTTGTGCCCTTTAAAAAGTATCAACACCTCTGCGGTGTAGGTAAGATACTCGTAAATCAAAGTGCGGAGCACAACGTTCTAAAATAAAAAGGGGATAAAATACAGTCACTCACAAAAAGCAGAGCCTTGCAAACGTGCTTCATCATGCAAGTCATATTTATTTTTGGATTGTCAACCAAGAGATAGCGGAGATGAAAACCCTGCCAAAGGCAACTGAAAGTGATACAAACTAGGAACAACAGAGGGACGCTTGCTCTCGCCAAGAGATGTAATGGACGCTGGGATTTGTCAGGACAAACGAGAGAGCAATCATCCATCTGTGAATATTAAAGGAATAAAAATAATACATTAAATAAATAGTAAAAGTTAAAATTGTTAAGACACAAAATAAAATATCTGGCAAAAACAAAACAAAAAATACTTTTAAAGTTACTATTAGTTAACTGGTTTATTTACAGAGAAGTGGAGGGCTGTGTTTATGTGTGAGTCTCTGTGTTTATGCACGTGTGTGTTCTTATTCCAGAGAGCAGAAGTTCTCCAGACTGTTCTCTCGATTCTTGGGGAGTTCACTGCGTCCCAGTAGTCGGTACTGAAAGGAGACACGATTGATATAGTTCCCACTGGACACCAGCCTCACCACTGAATTATCACAGCCAACCTTCATCTGGGCTAAAGGGTCAAAACAGAGGGGAGAAAAAAAAGGATTGTTTACGCTGGACCACACGAAGAACATTTTGTTCTCTAAGCCATACACACACACACACACACACACTGTGGAAGAAGGGCTCATCTTTTGTTTTTAATTCATGTGTGTAATTCACCAAGATAATGGTAAATCTCATTTAGTATAGCAGAGGTCTCAAACTTCTCATTATCAGGTTATGATTATTTTGTAGGTATTGTACATCTTTGATTTACAGATTAATATTGCATCATGAATATTTATATTATATATGTATACATATGTATGTATGTACTGTATATATATGTATATGTATATATATATATATATGTATATATATATAGATATCACCTGAGTTTGAGACCCCTGGTTATATAGTCAATAGCAATTTGCAAGTAACAATGTAGGAATGGCTGATGATTAGAGAATCACACTGGCAGTGCTGGGACTCACCAAGTCCTCTGAGGGAGAAACACAGGTCAGCTACAGGGAACATCTTGGAGGTGTCTATGCCATTGCCCCCCAGCAGCTCTACATAGTCACCTGACCCTGAACAGCCCGACCACGCCTGCCTCTGCAAAATACAAACAGAAGCCCTGTTTAGTTTGGACCTACTACTACATACTGTATATTCCCAGCTCAGTATTGCCAACATCTGACACATGCAAGCTAGAAAACAGATGACGTACAAAGGCAGGTTACACAGTATTTTTTTCTAAATCAACTTAATATGGAAGAAAATGAATTTGGCACATTTGTCAGATCTCAAGTGTGTTGTGAGAAATAACTGAACCAGTATTTTATTGTATCCCACTTTCAGTGATGGATAATCGTCCTGCTGCATCCACCATCATTCTGGTCTTTAAGTTCAATTGTTTAATAGTTGAATTATGAAATTAGGTCATTTAATCTTGAATCTGTAATTTAACCCTGACCACTGTATTTCTTGTCTTACTCACCTGCAATTGGCAAATCATTTGCTCTGGTTAGTTAGGTTGGTTTTTAAAGCTGCAGTCACCACAGGTTGCCAAAATACTATAATTTTAGGATCACATTTTTCCTTACTGAGCTCCTCTCATAAAGATGAACATGGACAGACACACTTCATCTCCAAAACTCTTCAGGAAAAACCAGCAGAGAGTCAACGTTTAACCACTTGTGCTGTACTTGCAGAGTAGATGTAGAGGTGCCTTCTCTCTCTCTCTCTAAAGATAAACCCTAAAGCTAAAGAATATCTCACGTCCCAGCCCATCATAACTATCTTACACACATGTGGTATGATTTAATGCAGCTGCATTTGCACGTAAAAGGCTTCTCACAGTCCCTCTTTAAAATCCTAACACTTGACTTTGGTATATTTACAACTTTTCCCAACGATTGAATTGAAATACAAATATCAGCTTGTTATATTTGGCTCGGTGCAGCAGTACTAAAAGCCCTTTCACAAGTTTGGCAGTCAGTGTCAGAGCAGCTGCAAATATGTTCAGGAGCATTTCAGGAGACCGTTATGAACATGATTTACACATTTTCTTTCCTCTAACTCGCTGGTTCTCAGAATTGAATAGCACTTGACAATATGGAGTTCTCATCATTATGTTCCAACGTTAAACAACCTTCTGTCAGCTTCAAATGTATCCTGAGTGAATGGTGTGTGGTCCCACACAGACCAGGAGAAGCTCATCCATGCTGACATCTACAGAAGGATTGACTACTGTAACTTTGAGTCCTTCTGACAGGTTTCCCCAAAAGTTTTAAGCAGAACCAAAAGATCAGAGCACATTACTCCACTTTTAATGTCTTTACACTGGCTCACAGTCAGTTTTAGAATTAACTTTAAAGTTCTGCTGCTGGCCTACACATCACCAAATGGTTTAGGTGCAGAACACGCAACATAAATGACATATTAAAAGAATATAAACCTAGTAGGACTCTTAAGATCTACTGACTCGGATCAACTAGTCGAGCCCAGATAGTGAAGCATCAGATTTCGAAATCTTTTTAACTTCATACTAAGAAATGTAATCGAAGACTTTAATTCCTTTTTTAATTAATTTGTACATTACTTTAATAATTTTAAAGAAAACGATTGTCGCCTTTTATGCTTTTAGTCTAACTTATTGTTTTATTTCTCTCTTTCTATTTCCCTGTATTCTATTTTATGTTTATTGTGATTGGGCTTTTGGGTTTCATTGTGTGTTTTAATATTCCCGACATTGAACTGCCATTATGTTTTTATGGAACGGACGTAAATGGGCCTTTCCAATTCAGTCAGACATTTCACAGGTGGCAGATTTAACAAACTATATAACTGTACAGAAAGCTAACAATAAAACTGGCATTTAAACTCTGCCTCACGATTCCCAGACACTCCGTCCGTCAACTGAAGTCAAGCTTTCATTGTGATATCTCACAGCAGGAAATATCGGATTCAAATCAAAACGTGTCCTGGCTACATCTCCTGAGATGGCACCTGGCTTCAAATTCATACTGAGACTGTGTCATTAAAAATTGCCACGTGAATATGACTCCAAATGTTTTTTGATCTCTCCGGATGTTATCTTTGTTCTGTAGCACCAGAGGGGGAACATCTCCGGCAGCTTTTCAGGTCTTGAAATGCTTCATTAGATATTTCTGTCTGCATCTGGGCAGCCTCATGTTCTTTTTTGGCATGAAGCTGGAAATGGGGGGAAGCAGCTTGTCCAAGAGAACGTGTATTTGTTGATATCTATCTGAGTTAAGCGCGTTCATTAAAGGTTCTGGTGGGTTGTTGTTTTTTGTATTATTACATTAAGAAAGAGCTGGTCTAGATGTCAGTCTGTCTTCTGACTGTAGCTTCATTTGAAGAAGATGGATGAGAGTGCTTTTAATCACGTGACAGAGACAGTTGACGTATTACACAGCGATTAAATATTTAAAATGTGCTAACAGTACTGTAAAGTCAGTGAGTCAGTTAAAAAGGTTTGTGTTTCTTCATCCATGATAACATGATGATGATGATGATTTGATGATGGTGAGCCTGGAGCCCGATAATCATGCAAGTCCAATTACACACACTTGCACACCTGCAGCAACATGTTGTTTTTTTTTCATGTTGGTGTAGTTAGGAAGATATTTGACATTCTCTGGTTACACCTACTGAGCTCTGAGCATAGCACCGGTCTTGTGTGGACTGGCAAATATCATCTCCCATGACTGAGTCAGAGATTTGGTACTCGGATTATTTGGCTGACTTGCCTATTCTTCAGTACATGGGTTGGGTTTGATGAATCTTAATGGCAAACTAAAACTTTGATTTACGGAAGTTTACTCATCAGTAAGTTGTGTATATTAGAGAAATACTCAAATTAATGTCAGTCAGTCTGTCAGTTTGTCTGTCTGTCTGTCTCTCTGTCTGTCTTACCTGTGGGAGGAGCTCATTGCTTTTGGCCTGCCCCAGGCTGAGTTCTGTCAGTTTGATTTCCACCGGGTAGATGATGGAGAAGCTGCAGTTCCTGCGCTGGTGTGGCAACACCATGGTGAAACTGCCCTCTGGTCTCTGAGACATGACGTTACAGGCTTTACACACACACACACACACACACACACACACGCACACACACACAGAGATGGAGAGAGAGAGAAAGAGAGAGAGAAGGCAGAGGTGGAGTCAAATGAACAGTTCCCCATCACCAGAGAAACTCATTATTGTCACCATGTTCCACAAATTGGAGATAATCAGGGCTAACTGCAGGGAGGGGATTAGGGAGGAGCATGAAAATCAAATCCAGTTCAGATGACAAAGATAGAAAAATAATGAAATTTGAATTGATAACATTATGGTCGACTGGACAGGCACTAACTGGAATTAGAGCACTTCACTCCTCTGGGCCTGTTGTTCATTTAGAATCATTTTCATTGTAAATGAGCCTGAGAAGATGCTAATATAACTCACACTTACCAGGGAACAAAATGGATAAATGCCTTAAAATCTTCTTACATTTTTGTGCCTGACACATATTTGTTCCTACATACATATAAAAAAATGTTTTGCAGCTAGTCTTATTAAATTTAAGCTACGGTTCTCAAATAAAGAGACAATACTGTAAACAGCTGCAGCTCATGATCAATATATGACTTTAAATCCTTACATATCAGCGTGTAGATTTACACTGTACTGCTGTAGATAATCCGTTCAAACACCCTTGTTGTGTGAGTGCTCTTCCTTTGTACGTCTTACGCCTTACAGCCAGATGGCGATTGTTATGTTATGTTGCTTGACACAGTGTTAACGCCGTGTTTGTCAAGCAGCAGCTGGAAAACAGGTGCATCCCTCCTCATTCAATCTCTGCCTGTCGCCCTTGGCCTTGATTAATGCTCAACCAAGCGCAAATGTCCAGGAAGAACACACATGCATGCACACAAGCACAAGTACCACCAGTCCATCCCTTGCCATGAAGCACAAATAAAAACAAATCACATTTAGATGCAAGAGCCTTTTTTTTTTGTTATTTACTTTTTTTCTCATTAGTTTCTGGTTTATTTTCATAGTGGGACTCACGAAAGGGGTTGTGTATCTTCTTGACGACAAGGGTGAATCCACTGCCAGGGCTGTGAATGCGGAAGAAGACCATGGCGACGTTCTGAGAGGAGCGGCTGGTGGCTCCTGTTGCTGGATTGGAACAGTAGTCTGTGTAACGCTGATGCAGTGGAAGCTGATGGTCCTGACTGTTGGGGAACTTCTCTCCCTTCAGAACCCATCCATCAAACATCTGAGGGAACACAGATGTTTTTGTTTTGCACGGAAACTGCGCCAGTGGTTCATCAGGAAAATTTGCTCAGTGGAAAACACAAGTTAAAAAGTGGAAACTTTAACTGAATCCATTGTTTCAAATCTAGTGCGTAATCTCTTTTAACCTTGATTCAACACTCCACTTTGTGTAAAGAATAAAACGTTTAAAGGAAAATTAAGGTCAGTCCAATGAGGCTCTCATGACCAGCCACAAACAGATCTTCTTGTCTTCCTCTCTCCAATTATTGGATGGGTGTGTGCGTACTAGTTTTGGTGAGTGGGGCCAACCTTGATGAAATCTCCAGCGCTGCAGTCAATATTGACGTCAGAGAGCTCCACACTGATGACCTGACTTGGCTCGGCGATGATAAAAGCAGCGCAGGCCAGCTGTGGCTGAGATGCCACTAAAGTGAAGGCGCCATCAGTGGCCAGCATGTCCAAGCATCCTATACACCACACAAATACAAGACAACAATACATCAATTCTTCATTATGACAGAGAAGGGATTCACGAGCATGACTAGCATTTAGTTTAGTCTGTACACAATAACAAATCAGCTTGTTTTCAAAGGACTGAAGGTAACAGAATAGAATAGAGTTGGATCTTTGAGAGGTTTCATTAGTTTGAAAATCTAAAATACAGGTACTATAGACTATTTACTGCAGGGACAACACAAATGCAATACATCAAAAGGACAGTGAACCTCTTATTGTAAGGGTTTACTTTAAAGAATTGCTGAATAAACAAAGCTGTCGTTTTCAGCAACACTTACTCAAAGGTCGGCGGTAAATAAAATCCTCTTTTATTTTCTGGTCCACGCCAAAGAGAGAATCTAATTCTTCAGAAGATTCAGAGTCCTGAAATAAACATGACAGTTACAGGTTATAGCTTCAACTTGAAGGACTTTTCAGCCGGACTTAATGAACAACATCTCAACGCTTAGAGAAATTGGATCTTACCTCGATGTAGCGACTGATCCCCATCTTTGAAGAAAGGGAGATGAGAAAGAGAAGGAGTTGTGCACGCAGAGGCAGAGACATGTTGAGTGTTTTCTGAAGCAGAGTGTGGGGGGAATAACGGCTGCGACTGTGAGGTGGCAGCTTTTATAGCAGCACGACACACACACACACACACACACACAGACAGACAGACAGACAGACAGGCAGGCCTACATCAGAGAGGGTCACTGGAAAACAAGGGTATTTACAGTGATTTAGATGAAACGCAGTTGTTCAAAGCCACGTTAATGCACTGGAAAACACGCTCAGCTGCAACTGCGTCTAATTTAATAATTGAATTAAAAGTCGAGGCATTTTCCTTCCAAAATTGTTGTTGATTGTGCGAAACCTTTTCACATCTAATCTCCTCAATCAAATGCATTATACTGTATTTATGAAGTGCCTTCTTTGAACACTGAGCATTAAAGGACAACTTTTTCTCTGCAGATGAGAAGCGTATTGTCCTTGATACAAATGTTCAGTATGAAATGAGTTGAATGGGTTTTTTTTTTCATGTATTTGCAAGGAATGAAATGCTTACGTTTAACCCTGCGGTGACATGGTAAGCCACAGTAGAGGATTCATCTTTATAGATTTTTGACTCATTTTATGAATACTATTTATCACTGTTCATCGTGGAACTCATCACAGGGAGGGATCACGGGGCAGTGGCTACCGAGACCTTTTTCTTTTGAGGACATGCTGAATGAAGAGGAGACTGCACTGAACTTTATCCACATGTGTGTGTTTTAATTTCTAGGGGACAGATATTGCCTGGAGAGGATTTCATTCCTTGCAAAGCGTCCATCTGGTCTCACTGATGACATCAAATTGCCTCCTCTACCTCATCCCCTCTCCTAGTGATTGTGATCTCCATGAAACCACAAGCTGGACCAGAAATAATCACCTACAACTGTTTCACTGAGCTGGTTGTTGTTATTAACTTAAGAGGGATTAAATAAGAGGGAACTACTGGAGGAAAAAAAAAAAAGGGGTTTACGTACGTTTAAAGAACCGTCTAAAATTGATCGGTCTGAGCTCTCAATCTGTGAGACTGATACTGTCGCAGCAAAAACAGTAAAGCAAATCCAATCAGCAACTTCAAACAGGATTTCCCTCCTCATTTGCGAAATGGAAAATTCCGTTGTTTCTCTTCAATTTAAGTAGACAGAGTGTGTTATATAATCATTTGTTTGAATGTTGTTATGATAATTATATGGTTGTTATAATTGTTAGAATTGCTCTCGGCAGGCACAGGTTACAGACTGCAGCTGCGTGTGCAGCGACCTGATACCCAGACTGCCAGATACAGATTACGCTTGTGTTGTTCCTGAGCGGTCTGCAGATTAAAACATGGTATAAATGATGGAACCAACTGAGGAACAGCGACGTGTGTGATGTGTCCGCGTGTGAGACACCCACGTGTCCTCTCATTCATCTGAAGGAGGGACAAAAGACTCTGTGTGAGACTCTGCCTCGCGGCTATCTTCAGCTAACGATGGCTGACATGACCCCCATAGTCCTGAAGGTCTGCGGTGCCATGTACGAGAACACAAAACTGAAAAAACAAACAACAAAAAAACAATAATGAACACCATTCACTTCAAACCTAACGCCCCCACTTTTTTGTCCACAGTGCTGATGACCTAATCAAGGTGTATTACTTTCATCTTAAAGCCAGTGGTCAGTGATAACAATTAGTCATCTTCCAAAGTCCCGTCTGAAGCTATCAGCGGACGCATGGCGGCGTAAGTGTGGTTTGCTAATGTGAATGACAGCAGTGGGAATGAAAAATGTTACCATAATGCTGCATGGTGTGCGTGTGTGTGTGTGTGTGTGTATGTCATGCACTGGCGTGTTGCTGCAAGTGCTTGTCCCGTGTGCTGCGACACATGCTGTAATTGTTTAAATCCAATTAATCAAATGAATCGATGGATTTTAATGAACAAGTGATCCCACGGTTTTATCAACAGCGATATCAACTCATATTATGCGTAGTCTGCTCATATATTTCATTTTCTTATCTAACATAATCACATCTAACAGTCTGCACCCAGGGTTCTCAAAGGGTGGTCATTGGAAGAAAAGCAGAAATGCTGTTCTACAGTGTATACCGGGGTATGTGATCGAAGTGGAGCTGAGGAAGTAACAAGACAGTTGTAATAAATGAAATAATAAGAATTTGAGTCACTTTATCACTTGTGCCATCTTAATCTAATTTCACTATACTAGTGTATGAAGTATATGTGAGGAAGAGGAGGACGATGAGAGATTTATTGGGAATAAATCTGCCTCCTGTGAGAAGTACGTAGCTGACTTTGATCGGTCACAGTATTTATAACGTCGGTGATAAGGGTGTCACTTAGAGAGCTCAATATTTTCTCAGATGGTACGTGGGATAAAACATTGGTCTAAACCAGGCTTGTCCAAAGTCCGGCCCGTGGGCCATTCACGTCCCTCGATCAGATTTTGTACAGCTACGGTTTTATAATGTGTTGTTTATGGCCAGGGACAAAGTAGGACAACACATCAACCACTTTGCTCTTTGAAAACAGAGTCCAGGATTTGCATTCACCTCCTATTATGTTATTAGGATATCTGACTCCAGATGTTAAAGACCGGCTAATATTTGGTTCCACTTCTATTTAAAAATGATAACTGTGAGTTAAATGATTCTAGAACAGTGCACTTGTAAGTTTACTGTTACCAGCCCCCTGGGATGTTTGCAGAAGTGGCAAAATGATAATTATAAACTATTATTAACCAGGAAGGCTTTAATGAAATCAAAAGTATTTTTGCCCTAGAGAGTGAGGCAGTCGGGACAGGCAGTGGCGGAAAGATAAGGTATCAAATTATACACCATAAAACTTTCAGTGATAAAAAAAAAAGGGTGTGTGATTCTGTTCAAGCATAGAGCCACATTCATGTGACTCCCAGTGGTTCAGCGATAATTTAAAAACATTCAGACGAAACAAGCTCTTTAAGATTACGTTGTTTTTTGTAAATTGTTCCACGCTAAAGTAACACAATACAAGATGAGGCAATTACATGAAGAAAACATGACAGTTAACCAAAGTATCCCACCAACATGTGATTTAAAAACACAGCTTGAACCAACAAGTGCACACTGAGTTATGGTTTATGAAAGGTATGCAAGTGTGACTTCAACTCCAGCTGTTTTAGGTTCAATTCATTCAGAAAGCTCCTTATTATTAAAATAAATAAATGTGTGCCCTCTGTTTCTAGACATAAAGCCTACAACGCCATCTGGTGGCAAATGTAGGAATAGGTTTAATTATTACTCAGCGCCTACAGGAGGTTTTCTACAATGTAAGAATCAAGATTCAAAACTACAGTTTTCTTTAAAGTGCGAGTGTTTATCAGAACAGATAGAAGCAGTGGTGTGTGATGATAGCCGCAGCTGGCAAGATGTTAGAGAACCCTCTCCATGTGGTCAAAGTTAAAGCAGTGAGCGTTCACTCCACACATGAGTGTCCTAACCTTCCCCTGCATCCCAGCATGGAACCTCTGCCTGCACACCTGCTCCCTGTCAAAGATAGCACATAATAGCTAAGTATCTCTGCTTAAATGTTCACACACACACACACACACACACCTTGTGTGGGTCTGTCAATGCAGCGGTCTAACGCAGCTCTCCTCACTGCCTGACTGACCCATTCATCTCCTGTGGGGGCTGTAATGAGCTGACCCTCCCCGTTTGGACTGACCTGACAGAGAGAGATTACATGAAAGCCACCATGGATTTTCTCGGTTGCCCCCTCCTTGCTCAGCCCTCTTCCCTGATAGTGGTTAATTCAAAGCATATTAATGAGGAGCGATGGATAACACACTCTTCTTTTAATTACCTTCCATCGGGGATCGTCAGTGGAGGTCGGGCGACTCCCATCTAATGGGCCTTTTTGGTTTGATTTGCGTTCAGGACAGTGAGAGTTCTTCACCTAATTTATTTTAGGCTGAATATCAAAAACAATTCATTATTCATGGGTAAGTCATGGCAGAAGAATGTGCACAATACACTTTTATAAACAAGGTCTTGGTTCAACTTTGATTCCCTGAAAACTCCCGGAAAAATGTCTCGTTTGATTTGATGTTGATTTTAAATTTATTTTTGAACAATATGTATTGATTTCGTTGAGGCAACACTGGAGCATCATGTGAAGAGATATTTGTTGTCTTTGGGCACGATTGACACGTTTGACATGAAGGGAACTACAGAGAGCACCGTGGAATAATTCCAGCAAACACAATCATCATAAATCATAAAGACTCAGTCGGACAGCATAGGGAGGGAGAGAAATCCTGAAGTCTAATCTGCTTAAATAAAAACATATTGGATGTTTGTATAATGCATTTGATGCAACAGGAATCAAATGCCTAATTTATTGTTATATACAATAGCTTAACTCACCTAAGCCTGAGAGACAAACAGTGACGGAAATTATGAGGAGACACTGTTGATATGTTGTCTTAAATCTTATTTGTATAGTGCCAATTCAGGGCCACATGGTGAGTAGGGTTAGCAAGTAAGAATACCCGGGTTTGAGACCCAGTCTTTGTGCATGTTCTCCCCATGTGTGCATGGGTTTTCTCCGGGTTGGTTGGTTATTTGTCTCTATGTGTCCCTGTGATGGACTGGCGAACTGTCCAGTGTGTACCCTGCCTATCGCCCTATGTCAGCTGAGATGGGCACACTGCCCCCCCCCCGCCCGTGACCCTCATGTGGAGGATAAAGCAGTAGAAGATGGATGGATGGATAGTGCCAATTCATAACATACATTATCTCAAGGCACTTTACATGGTAAGGTCAAGACCTTAGGGTAGGTGAAGGAGAGATGGGCGAAAAGAATGAAAAGAAGAGAAGAAGTTAGAGGTGTAGATCAAGAATGAGATTACCTCAAACAAGGAAACAAACATGATATAATTTCAATGACAAGTCAAAATAATTGAAAGGTCCTGGATCATCAAAATCTCAGAGCAGATTTATGGAAAAAAAGATGATCGCACACCAGAGTTCCCATTAAAGGCTTTACATGCCGGCGTGTCATTTTGTCTCAAGCTTAAATAAAGGCTTAGCCTCTTCCTCAGACTGACCCATGATCAACATGGGTCAATCTGGGTATATATATATATGTATTTCCTGTAGTCAGTAATCTGAAGAAGAGTTTTTGGGCTCAAAACACCACTGAGGTCGATTCAAATGTGATCTTCTGCTGTCAAACTTGGTTTGATTCTAATGGCAACAAACGTGTCTGAGGAGAGTCAAGTGTGATAGAGATAATGATTTAAGGACCACATCCTTCACAGTTTTGTTCAGCTCTGTCTGGTGTGTGGTCTCTACCTGCAACTGATATATAGCAACAAAAAAAACATCTCTGCCAGGTTTTCTAAGGCTGTCAGTCAATAAGGCTCTCAACACCAGCCACAAACTGATCTTCTTGTTTTCCTCTCTCTCCAATGTTGGATGTGCGGGTACTATTTTTGAGTGGGGCCAACCTTGATGAAATCTTCAGTGCCGCGGTCGATACTGATGTCAGAAAGCTCCAGAGTGATGACCTCACTTGGCTCATTGGCGATGATAAAAGCAGCACAGGCCAGCTGTGGCCGAGGTGTCGCAAGAGTGGAGTAGCCATCAGCCGCCAGCAGGTCCCAGCATCCTAATAAACACAGAAGTACACATGTGAATTCTTCATTATGACAGAGAAAAGATTCACTCCCATGCTTTTGTGTAGAGTTGATACATCTTTGGGAAGTTTCTAGTTCCCGGGCTTTAACCCTTAGTGCTCATGCAGCACAGATCTGTGCCACAGGCCTTGGTAAACTGCAGTGGGAATAATACACAACTCCTTATATGTGTTCATAGATGACATCTCCAGGCTTTACAAAATGTGTTTTTTTTTTACGTTGTTGAGTCAAAGTTATGATTAATTCTTTTTCGATTATTCAGTATCGAGTAGTAATAATTGTGCCGAAGCCACAAAATAGACCATTTTTCTTATTTTTGTTAAAAAAAAAAAAAAAAAAAAATCCTCTTATTCTGTCTCTGATTCAGAATCCCGAATTAAACATGACAGACATAAACATCAAGTTCCAAGCCCACAACTATCTTTGCAAGTGGATGCTCCTGTACGGTGATTCGAGCCACTAAAGTGCAACCAGGATTTTATGTAAACTCAGGCCTCAGGTTTTTAAGGTCAGTGTGCAGTAGTTGTATGGAATGATCTGCATTTTCATGACTCTATATTGATGTAAAAGTATGTACATTTGACAGTTTCTGACGTTCTCTGGTTTGAAGTTCCCTCACACTCGGCTGGGTGGGCCTTTGACACTCAGTAAATGTGTTCCTTCATCATTCAGCCTCCACTGTGGTCTGGCCAGTCTCTAGCCCCCCCCCCCCCCTAATAAACATTGATTAGTCCACATAATCAATGCACTCAATGACAATGATTCAGTGCACTGCATGAATGTATTGACTGCAATCAGCGGCCCTGTTTTTCATGCATTTTCTGCCTTTTATTAGTAAAGTTTTGATGGAACAATAATTGTACAAACTCCACCCACACCAACAGACAACAGACATATTTCATTAAGTGATACCAAGATGAGATAAAATCAATACACCATCTGTGTACTATAATATATATATATATATATATATATATATATATATATTTATAAATTAATAAAAAAAATCTGAATAACCACCAGAAGGTGGCAGTGTTTAGCTGCTGTTGGCTTTATAGTACTGGCAGCCTTTGGTTCCTTTCTCATCATGAACTGTTTAATATTTTGTATTTCAGCAGAGGTGCTTGGCCTTATTAAAGTATGATGCAAAAACCCATTTAGAATTCAGTTTAAATCAGAAATGCAGCACTATATATATATATATATATATATATATATATATATATAACCGCAGGACTATATAGGAAAAACAAAACAAGTTAATCCATCTGCATGTATGTATGGGGGGGGGTCTAACCTGTAAATTTGTGAGGAAAGTTTTTGGGGAATACCGCAACTCATAAAGTTTCAACGGCACTGTAGAATAAAGCAAAATAAGAGCCATGTGATGTATCACCTTTCACTGTTAAACAGTTAAATTCAAAGAAAAGGCATGAAAGGAAAACCCCAGCGTGAGGCCTGTAACTTTTCTATTCTTCGTCTCCATGGCCATGCATGATCAGGTCAAGTAATGAATGTTGATAAAGTAGAAAAGCTGGTTTAATCAGGACGGATCACTGTGCAGAGGTGGAGAATGTCAGCGAGAGAGCAGGCACAGCTGCTTAGTGAGAAATCCAATATTGACTGTCGGGATAGATGTCCTGCATATTCTCTCATCTGTCCCAGGGGCTGTGGTATTATGCCTCTCACGTTAACACCCCTAATTGGATTAAAAATGGCTTGTTATTGGGAGAAAAATGACTGAGAAAACTATCATGATTATTGCCTCTCAACAATGTTGGCTCCCACAGCTCAAGAGGCAAAATAATTGTCACGGAAAATGTCAAAATCGGGCGATGCCGTCTCCTCTGGAACAAACAGTTGCTTTGATTGATTGTGTGTTAAGAGGAACCCAATGGGAGACAATGCTGTGTAACATTTGGTCCCTCATTCGTTGCTTTAGAGTGGTATTTTAAAGCCAGAAATGTCACATCAAAGTCCTCCAGCTGAGGCATTGATATGTGCTTTTTTTTTGTTTTAAACTTTAGAAAAAATTGTCTTTTAATCCACTAGTATTTGTGTGTTTGTGTGTAAGAGAGAGATAGAGTTTGTGGCACTGTATATGCATAGGCACGGCTGTGTGAATGCATGCATGAACAGAAATGAAACAGAGAAATCCATCAGACGTCCAATGGGTTTTGGTTTGTATACCACCAGGAGCACCCATTAACAGAAAATAAATGCTTGACGCCATAAAACTGACAGTGTCTCATTCATACTGACACTGGCTAAATTACACATAAAAGCACTGATAACATCATCATTAAATATTGATTTTAAGGATGGTTGAAACAAAAACAAATCCAGGCACAGCCTGCAGATGAGCGGATTTGGACGAGAGTCAAAGCAGATTGAACAGAATCTTTTTTTTCTTTTCTTTTAAGGCAGCTACTGTGCATGACGAGAGAAGATGGACAGAATAGGAGCAGAAGTAAAGTGTGGGGGGGGGGGGTAAGGAGAGAGTATGAAAAGGGAAGAGACGGTGAAAAGTAGAGAGAGAGGGAAAGGGGTTGGGGGGGGTTCGAAAGAGATTTAAGGCTGAGGCTCAGAGCAGATGTTATTGTTGATGATGATGGATGCAGGTTGTTGAGATGCAGAGTTGTTATCATGAGAGGCACTCGCTGCTGCCTCCTCACGGCACACTTTCCCCCCAGATGTCCGTGTATGTGTGTGTGTGTCTGTCTGTGTCTGTGTGTGTGGGTGCAAAAGAGAGAGAGAGAAATGAGCAAGCCACAGATAAAAAAAATTATATATAATTCTGATTTAATTTCAGTCCACAGGTATTGGTCGTATTGATACTTTTGATTTTGTGTCAATTGAACAGCACAGTGGTTCATTGCATATACAACAGAATGTTGTTGTTGTTGTTGTTTTTGTGAGGTCTTATATTAAAATGCCCCTGCTAATAATAAAATAAATACAATAAAAAAAAGGTTGGTTATTTTGCTTTTCCTATGCAGCGTAAACTGAGTGCTGTGAGAAAATTGAACTAAATGCTGTGCCAGAATTGAATAAAGCCTCTCGAAACAAGACACAGCACAAAGGTGAGTCTTCAAATTAACTTTAAAACATTCATTTAAGAAAAGAAAAGAAAAGAAAAGAAAAGAAAAGAAAAGCAGATCAGATTCTAGGAAGTGGCTGGCACAGATGTGGCTGATGGTCAACTATCTTTGTTGTTGTGTTTTTTTTACACTTACACTTATAAGCACCAAATACAACTACTTTGAAAGGCCTTAATTGGATTAATTAAGGCCTTTATATCTCACACAGGAGAGCAGTAACATTCTCTTGCATTAAACCATGCATCACTGGGCTACCTTACATCCCTGCAATAATCCAGATTCACTGCACACTGGCTGCACCACACACACACACACACACACACACACACAGACACACACAAAGGCAGCAGGTGGTGTGTGTGTGAGTGGGAGAGAGAGAAAGAGAGGGAGAGAGGGAGAATGGGATATGTTGAGTGGTAACCTGCTCTACACTCTAACCAGATAAAAGGTGCAGGACAGAAACATGTCGGTAATTGATTGCTAATTAGTCCTTTTGTTGTCGTCCATTGTGTCCTGACAGAGCTTTGCCTGGGGCTGTCTATTCACACACACACACACACACACACTGGCCTCACAACGAGGGAATAAGCATAGCCAGTCCACAATGAGACAGACTGATGTGACTCTAGCAGGCAACAGAAAACTGCTTTACAAAAACCCCTGTGTGGCTGAACTCAGTGCAGAACACCTAACAGTGTAAATGTTGTATATTCTTGTATTCTTTGGCCTCACATGCGTCCTCACTCAGAAAAGCAAACATGCAGTTTTCACTCAATAATTCATGGTGAGGCGACCCGTCCTCGTCCCCCCAACCACCAAACTGTCCATCTGCACCCCCTCCTCCTCTTCACAGCTGTAGTCTGCTTTACAGTAGGAGTTGCAGCAGACTGTGTGCCAGTGCCACTGAATTGCTATGCCCACATCTCTCTCTCTCTCTCCCTCTCCCTCTCTCTCTCTCCCTCTCTCACTCTCTCTCATCAGTGCATGAGAAATTACCTAATGAGGAATGGGTCGCACATTTCCACAAACTCATTAACCCACGAGCGAGTGAGACTAATTGCAGCGTTGGGGTAATGTGATTTCACATCTGTTACTGCAGCCCAGGACACAGTATAGTCAGCACAAGCTGGATATATAGTGGGCTGAGCTCAGAGAGCTGGATTCACCAGGATCAACACAACACCTTCTCAGGCTGCTGCTCCACTTTGGATGGATGGAGCAGCAGTCCTTTTGGCTATATAGTGGTTATACCATTTGAAAAAGTTATGTCATGAAATTTATACATAATTGTTTCATACTGTATTTTGTTTAATTTTATTTCATTTTTATTGATTATATATAAAATTACTTCTTCTTACTTCTTCTTTTTTGTAATATTTGTGGTACTTTCTTTCTTGTAACTGTGTATCTCTTAATCTGGAATAAAGCAACTATATACACATGTGTGCGTGTGTGTACGTACGTATGTATATAACACAAATATACAGATATAGATAGATAAATGATAGATACTGTAGATACAATTGTGGAAATTGTGTGGTCACACATTGCTTCACAATATTACAAAAATATTATAAATGAATATATCATATATAATAAATGAATAATGTTTTGTTTTTTTAATTATGTTTCTCATGTTTTAAAAAGCAACAACTCAAAACTTCAGGTTATTTCATTCAAGTTAATTGAGTATAACATAAGATTTTGCTTGCACACACACACATATACACATACACACGCACACACACACACACACGGAAAAGGAATAAATGAATTTTTCAGGGTCTTGACTTAGGTTGGTATTTTCAATAATTCAGTAAATTACTGCAAACAAATTTATGTTAATAAAAAAGGTGGAACCAACTGTTTAATGTGGGAAAAAGTAATACACTTTTGTTAATTATGATTAATCCTTTGTTTAACCCTGCTGCATTGTTACCGAAACTCCAATTATAAGTTTACCGGCAATGGGACTGCTTATGGTAATGCCATATCTCATCAATTACCATCCCGTGACCGTAAATTGGCCTCAGCGCCGACAACGAGATGAGGTTAACACGCTGATTAATTTGAGCTGCTGTGATTTCAGGCTCAAGTTGACACTTATAATCTTTGACACAGACAGTGAGGTGAGGTCATTTACGTCTTTGGGAGCTGCGCGTGACTTTATTCACATTAGCCCCTATACCTTTCACTTCAAGATCATTTGAGAGTTTTACGCAAACGAAGGGGAGTTGAGAGACTTGTTGTCAAAAGAAAAAAAAAACAAACACATGATCAAGAGGTGAAAAGTCAAACTGCTCAATACTGTTTATTGTCTTATTTTGCTGTGACGTGTATGTAATAAAGTGCAATGATGAAAACACGTTAGTTTAGTGACAGTTAAGTTTCATAAATGGATTATTGATTTCATCCAAATGAGCACACACTTGCTGTTGCACACGTCTTATAAAGGGATTGCATGAAATGATGATATATTTGTAAATAATAAGGAGGTGTAGCTCCTGTAAACGCCCGCTACTGAACTTTTGCTTTTCACTTTTGACTAATATTATGTGAGGCAACTGTTTGCAACACTCTCCAAATGCTCACTGACTCAGCCACATGTGGACTTTTTACCTCTCATCCATCATTCTACAAACAGTTCTGAGCTGCAAGTCAAACTCCAGGTTATATTTTAAAACTACAAATAAATGTAATTTTTTTACAGTAACAATGCGTGAGCCGTATTTTCTGCAATTTAGCACAACACAAAACAAAATACCTCTTAACGTATAGGTTTGGTTACCAGAGACAGAATCAGCTGCACACTGATGAACTTTGGGCCAAATGTGGCAAACAGCAAAAACCAAATTACGCAGCAAATATTCTCTGTTAGTAACGCAGTAATAGTTTGAATTATGATACATGTATTGTATTATTATTATTGTGAGAATACATCTGGTGGAAGTAGATTTATACAGCTGTGCAATCCAATACAAAATCAGGAAAAAACCTTGACTTTAGCTCTAATAAATTACATTATAGATAGTTAATGGCAGGAAACTTAATACTATATAGTTTGGTGTTGACAGTGACTCGCCCATATATAGTTACAGTGCATCCAGTGTGATCAGTGAGATGACCGTCATGGTTAAAATAAAAGCAATGACCGTCACATTACAGCACTGACATCTTTACCGCTGCTGTCTGCCTGCACCATGGAACCATTCACCCTTCAAAAAAGACTCAACCCCGGCCACCGCACCAACTCCAATAAATAGCCTAAATAAATAAATATTTAGGTCACTCTGCAGAGCAACGGCCGCACACGTTTACGCAAGAAAAACTCGGTATACGACACTGTCCTCAGATAATGGAGACACGAATCATCCTTGTGTTGACATTCTTGAAAATTACCTTTATTCGTTTGTCATTTTTAAATTGGTACAAACCCCGTCAATGTGGTGCATTTCGATGAAAGATCAAACACTTAAGAAACGTGTCAAGTAATAGCACATACAATAAGTTAAAACATGTCACAAAAAAGACCAGCGGGTACATAGCAAGAATGTTTCATCTACACAAAACATCCTAAAACATAGTAGGCCTACTGAAAGATAAGTGTACTGTTGTATATATGTTTCCTCTTTAGATTTACGCTCCCGTCTCATGCAGACGAGTCGCCTCAAGAGCATCTCTGTTCAATCTGAGTGGGAACCATTTTCTCCAGAAATGACCCAAGTGTTTAAATCCACATGCACTGTGCATGCCCGAGACCCATTGGCCCACCTACAGTATGTGGTGCGTGTGTTGGTAGGCTGTTACAAAAATGTATACCAAATCTTATAAATAACCGTTTGACATAACACAACTTCACCTGAACACAATAACGTGTGCGTAAAGACACACTCAATGAAAACGCAAATACGACAATTGTTTGGCTCTCGGTAATTAGGGCCTATAGTCTAGAGATCAATACAATATTTATTATCAATAGCTGATAAAATCCTTTTTGAGTTAACAAGATAAATAACAAACTCAAGTCATTTTTTTCTTCCATTTGTCCGTCCCTCTTTTGTCATTATGTCTAGATGAAGTCACACACACACACACAGTCTCCATTTTCCTCACATTTAAGTCCCTTTTAGCTCGTTCGTTCTCTCGTGTTGATCTAAATGGCGGAAGCGGGGGAATGAGCCACAGGGTGAGTGCTGGGATTGGGTCACTAAGTGAAACTCATGGACACTGTGTGCTCCAGCGCTTTGCGCCGCAGTGACGCGATGCTTGTCCCTCTCCACATGTCACTGTCCGGGGAACTACACAGCTGCGGGGAGCCCGATACGTTCGTGGGGCCAGAGAGAGAAGCCGACATTCCGGGGAAATGCGACTGGTAGAGGTGGGACTGCAGACCAGAGCCGTTGGATGACAGGCCGTTGGAGAGACCCATGGAATTTGGTGGCGGGCCTGGGCCCAGGCTGCACTGTGACAGAGACTGCGCCATGCTCTGCTGACGACCCAGAGCAGGCGGTAGCTGCAGCTGGGAGACACCCGGCATCCCCGTCGCCCAACGAGTGTCGTTGGCGTGGAAGGAGCACAGGCTGTTCTCCATGGCAGCCGCGGCAGAGAACTGGGGCAGGCCCGGTGTTGGGAGCAGCGTCCCCGGGGAGCGGAAAACATTGGTAGTCTTCTTCCTTTTCTTCCACTTGGCGCGTCTGTTCTGGAACCAAACCTGCGAGCAGAGAGATGAGGTCGTGAATAATCAGGAAGATGATGATGATGACACGAGGAACATTAGTCTGCAGATGCAGGATTGTGAAAGTGGATGTGTAAGAAGCAGGTCTCCACAGTGATTTATCACTGTGACCAAAATAATCCACCATTACGCACGACTATCTCATAAAATCTGGCTCCATCTCGGAAAAACATCAGAATATGTTGGGTCTGTATATTATTATTCCAACACAGATTTATTCTGTACCATAGCAACAGTGGCTTTGGGCATCACACATTATCTTTCCGCAACGAGGCCTGGACCGAGTCTGACTTCATAATCAATGATCACATAGTGACTGGACAATCTGAATTAACAGGAGATAAATGTCGACCTTCTTCATCTGCCCTATGGACCCGCATAAAATTAAACATTCACTGCAGCAGCAGAATAGAGAAGGCTTTGATGTATGTTCAAGAGCAATCAATGTACCAATCAACGACTAATTTATTTATTTACAATTGTATAACATCGAGGAAAAACTTAAGAGGAATTTCGTTGCCATACGCTATTGTACGTGTGTAAGGCGCTTTTATTTTGAAGGCGTTTGATAAAAATCACATCATTGTTTTTTGAGCAGAAATAATTATTAACAGATGAACTGAAAATTCTATAGTCTTAAATATAAACTAATATACGCGGAACATTTGAAATCCATCTATCCATTCAGGTGCACGAGGAGCACAAAACACACGGGCACAGCGAAAAAAGAAAATGCATTGGGCTTTATAAAGACTTCATCATCTTCGGGAGTGATTAATGCGCGCGCGAGGCCGTGAGTCGATGCCTCCGTATTAAAAGTGAAATCTCGCTCTCATTCCGCTCAGCCATCCGTGAAACGTCGCCCAAACCCATTACACTAGGGGGGAAAGAAAATGCAATTTCTCATTCCATTAAAAAACTACAATATATTCTTGAGTCCTATTAAGACGTCGCTGATAGAGCGTTTTAAAAATAGAGTCCGCGTGGAGGCACGCACGCACGAGGATCAAGTGAAGGCTCAGCTGCACCTGCACGGGCCACCATTAAATGTTTACCAACAGCAACCAGGAGCCGAGCTGCACCGAGCGGCTGTTTGGAACCTGCAGCACTGGATGCGGCAAAGAATTGATTATTAAGGTGACTAATGATTGCGCTGCTTTTATTGCTTTCAGTGGGATAATTTGCATGAATTTTACATCACTGCTTAATAACCCGTTTACTATTATAAATAAGACTGAAAATGGCTGATAATGTGTGTGGTTTGTATGGAGCCTATGATTGTTCAAAAAATAAGCATTATGCAGTACAAAAAGTTTTTTGTTTATTTATGTTTTTAAAGTATGTGTGTTCTATTTCCCTCCCCTGATATAAAATGACTTATTATAGGATTTTAAATGGCACCACTTAAAAGTAAAACTGCAATTTGTAATGGCTCCGTCCAAAAAGGAACAGAAAAAAAGAAATTAATTTCTCGGGGTACAGTCACCAAGGGTGACGTTATTCAATATGTGAAAAATTAAATAGACATAATAATATACGCATTTATGTGTTCAGTTAACTTTGCATCCCGTTCTTGTTTGTCGTGAAAAAAGACGAGAAATGTTTCAGCACCTTGGACAGAGACCATGTAAAGGTTAGCTCAGCAACAGTGTCTTCAACTTTAAATCTATTTTACTATAAAGCTAAACTTCAACTTATCTTTATTATATTATTTTAATGTATTTATTGTTTATCTTGAGGTACATTTTTATTTCTGACTTAATTTTATTTCTAATGTTTGTATTATAGCATTAGGCCAACGGAGGTTGTATTTTTTTCTTTTTTAAAATGTACAAACAAAATAAACGTAACAGTTTATTTAAACAGCATTGCGTTTTTTTTCGGTTATATTATCTGGTACTTGAATGTGACAATACAACGGATATAATCAGTGTTTGTTTCAAGAAATACATACAATGTATATACTTCGAAATTGTAAATATCTGCAAGTGATAATATGGCAAGATTTCGTACTTGAAGTAACAAATAACTGAAACGCACAGACGGAAAACTGATCCTGCATCGTCCTCTGACGTAATTTCAGCCAATTTGTCTCACTGCCCCCTATTTGGACACTTATTCGTGCTAGATAAAGATCGAATGGGGACCCAAAACCATCTGCCATGTCAGTATTTGCAGCTTGTAAATACCTGAACTCTGGACTCCGTGAGGCCGATCCTCAGCGCGAGTTCCTCTCTCATGAAGATGTCGGGGTAGTGGGTTTTGGCGAAGCTGCGTTCCAGCTCGTTGAGCTGTGCCGGAGTAAAGCGTGTCCGGTGCCGCTTCTGTTTCTGACTGGCGGACTGACTGGAGCTCTGTTGCGGCTGCTGCTGCTGCTGCTGCTTCTCCTGCTCCTTCCCGTTAACTGACATGACGGCGGAATTGGAGCCCACAGTGGCGATGTCTTCTCCCGGCAACATAGTGGTTCCCTCCACTGAGTCTGAACCAGGGGCCATGTCTCCCGGATGCCCCTGGTCCGACACGCCGCCTCCCAGTCTGCACTTAAGAGCCTCTCGGTGTCCGAGTAACTCTGCAGCATCCTTCATCCCTGAGAGGAAGAGGAGAGGCGTTCAGTGGCTGAATACACGACAGCGCTGTATTAAATAAGTCTAGCTTCCTTATGAAAAATAATGTAGATTATCAATACAAATAAATACACACATAAACATAAAAGTAGCCTGAGACCAGAGAATTTCATGCATAATTTTGCTGATAAATGACATGAAAACATTCGCAGAGACAAACGACAAAGCCATTTAACACAATTAACTACACAGCCTATCTATCACTTCAAAAGATTCAATAAGAAGTTGGAAATCTTACATTGGAGTTTAGGGCCGGGGTTTACAGATGATAACTCACCGAGCCGAGCATCCAGGAGGTCGGCGTGAGATAGCATGGCGTACCGCTCCAGGGTGAAATGCGCTCCAAACAAATCCTACAACTTTGGGGCAATTTCAAAAGTATATATCGTCTAAATGAACGAAAATTCAGTTTGTGGTTAAAAAGGGAGGTCCCTTGCATTATAATGTCCTTTAGAGCGACGGGGAGGCGCTTATTAGCTGAAAGAACCCGTGCGCTTCCTCAAATCAGAGCCAATCACAGCGAGAGCTTGGAAATGTCAACGACGTGACTCCCCCCTCTCCCTCCCTCCTTTCTTTTTCTTTTATTAAACACACATACGCTCGCACACACGCGCGCGCACATACCAAAAACGTGCACGAATACCTACAATTCAATTCTATCCACTGTTGCCATTGCGTCCTCTGATTTATTAGCTTTTCATGCTCAAATTATTCCACGTTAAACGTCTTAATGTGTTTGTTTAATCTCATATAGAGCCTGTGCCATGACAGGACTCCTGTTCGTAGACACACATACGTGTAAAATATTGGAGTGAGCTCATGCGAAGGCTTGTTTTGTGGAAGGAGATTGGGCCTTTCCAGTTGTTGCAACCAGAAGGACATTACCACTGAATAATTGCACGTTCAAATGTCTATGTTGAAATCGTTTTAACTATATTATGTGGTTCTGCTTCAGGTCAGAAATGGGGGAATGATCTCCCAAATTACAAAGAAGTTATTTTCAGTTGATTACTCCTTGTTTTGCTGGTGTTTGTTTTTTTTAATTCAAAAATGAATTTTGCGTTTGGGAGGAAAACCTAATTGAATGGATTTGGGGTGACACAGTATGGATTTTGAAACCTCACCCTCACCTCCCACGGCCTTGGATCACAGACAGCACGAATATCGCTCCCGTGGCAGGTGATTTGTGGAAACAAATCGAGGAAATAAATAAATAAACGAATATAGATGGATTTAAGCTCTGTTACTGATCGGCCGCTTTAACTCCCATCGACTTTTCATCAACACCGGCGCAATTAAAGCTATTTAGGCCCTATTTGGCTCAAACAAAATCAGACGTGGTGGATCCTAAACGATCGTGCCCCCTTTAGCAGTGGTCTATAAGTAGGTCTATTATACAATTAACGGGACAGCCATTGATCTGCGCTCGACTCTCACTTCTCCAGACAGTCGTGGTTAGAGCGCGGCTCTTGGCAGATGTCAGGGTGAGTCTGCTGAATAGACCACCGCCTGGGACTAAATAGGTTTCTTTGCAGCCGCACAAAGGAGGCGTCCGAGCGAGGACTCCTCTCTCTCTCTCCTTCTGCACCACACGGAGGCAGCTCATCTTTTATGCTCCTTAACCGCAATCTGCCGGGGCACAGGGAAGTAGCTCATAATGTGGCACAGCATGGGAACTTAAGGAAATGGACTGGCGCATGTGGCCAGGTGCCGAAGTTTCAGGATAAGCAATCAGCAGCAACTACAGCAACTAAAGCAGCATCAGCATCAGCAGCAGCAGCAGCAGCAGAGTCTCGATTCCTTTGATTCACATGTGTCGACAAGGAGGGAGAGAATGGAGCGTCAGTGCTGAGAGTCGTGAGGCCAAACCATGTGACGATGAAGAGCTTGAGTCATGCCGAACACACGGTGTTTGCTCTGGAAGTAGTTTGATTTCCAACTGTGTACGCACAAACACATGGATGGAACACAAAATGAATCTAACCCTAGTCTCGCTCAGCAGTAAATGCCATATAGGTTTCAATTTTGAAACTGTGTATTAATACATTTTGAATGATTCATATTATCATTTTAAAAAAAGGAAATTAAATTTAAATAACAACATTTTCATTTCAATTCAGGATTGTTTTCATGCATTTTTGAAAAATACTGCTTGGGATGAATTTAATTGTTACAATAAGGCAATTATGATTATTATCATGATGATCATTATCATGATTATTATTAACAGAAAATGTGTTCTGCGAGGTTTGTTTATCATTTCTTCACTTTTGTTTATGACAACAACAACAACAATAATGATCCTTTTTTGGAAATAGCTGTATGCCTTTCTCTTTAAAGCAAAAAAAAAAAGACACCTAATTGTAATTTATTATTTAGGTACTAAATATGCATGAAATAAAAATCAAAAGGTCGTAGTTCCTTGAGTCTACTTATATCTAAAGACTTTCGTGATAAATATTGATGTCTGTGGTTTGTTGCATTGAAAACAGTCCAGCTGTCCGATCCACGGGCTGTAACTTATTGCTATAATAAGAGGAACCCCCTTGAAATGGGTCTGTATCTCACTCAGCCTCCCTAACTGGACCACATCAATCTTCCCCAGTAAAAACACACTCACACGCGATCCACGCGGGTTAATGCGGCGCATCTGAGTGCGGAACGGCTGTTTACACGCGAGGAGACACTTTTAATGGAAGCGCACCAAAAACAAATGCAATTTTGTAGAGCAATTTCAAAGATCAAGAATTCCGTGTCCACCCTCTCCGCGCTTTTTTAGCAATCAAACTGCGTTAAATCCATTGTTCATATGTTTCTCTACAGAGGAGGTAGACTAACACAAAAAAAGCAGATGCACTATTTGAGATTCTTTACACCACACGCTCTGTATGAAGGAGCAGGAGGAGGAGAACTGGCTGTATATTATGTTCTGGTCTGTTTCTGCATTCACCCAGTTATAGAAATCTGAAAGGAAAAAAAAAATCGATTTTCCATTTGCTCCCTAACGCTGTAGTTTTGTGCGGGTGATTTGATGACAGTCGTAGGAATAATTGGAGCGGACCAATAAGAGCTTTGCATCCGAGCCCGAGAGATGCAGAGAGACGCGAGAGTGGAGAGCCACAGACCGGCAAACCCATTAGAGGCTTCCCTCTCCGGCCACCCAACCTGGCTGCAACCTTCCTGCGCATCTCATGCCCCAATTAGGCCTCCTGCCCTCCGCCTGCTCTCCGTCACTGCGTGATCTGGTGCACAGAGAGGTAATCAGGGCTTCAAATAAAATAATCAGCAAAGAGGAGCGATTTCCTTAATGAGGAAGACGAGGCGTCGGTCACGGACACGGTGTTGAGGTGGCGGCGTGAGTGCGCGCGTGGTGGACTTCTACCTCTCTCCCTCTCTCTTTGTGTGTGTGTGTGTGTGTGTGTGTGTTGTCGGGGTTATTAAACGCCACAATGAAAAGGTCACAATAGGCATCACCGGTACTTTGTTTCCACAGCTTTTAAAAACGTCTCTTAATTGCTAAATGTTGGCCCCTAGCGTCTGTCAAAACGGTGAGATATCTAAACATCATCAAGGCAAAGTACCTTCACACACAGCATCACCTTATTCTGTATTGGGTGGCACCAACATGAGGGTGTTTCCTGCTGAATTCATGAACTACTTAAACAAAGCTACAACCCATATATATATATAAATGTATATGTAAATATATACATATACATATAGACACACATATATATATATATATATATATAGACCTGCATGTGGAACTCAAAATACTCATCATTATTTAAAGCCATCAACTTGAAGGTTCCATTGAAAATGATGTCATCAGGATCATCATTCGACGTTATTGGTGACAACTCAAATGATCTGCATTGACAAAGTCAATCAAATCAAATAGCTGTACAAAATAAACAAATAAAATAAAGGCTATGGAACTTCTTACACAGAATAACAACAGTCAACATGTGCGCCCATAGATGTACTGTATATACTTAGATGTATACAGTGCATTGTGATTATATAAATCATTTATTGAAACCAAACCTGCCTTTTCGCCACTGTAGTTTAATCTAAAGGATTTCTAGACGTTGACAAGTTTCTGGGCCCACACATTGTCTCCTACTGCCACCGGCACAACAACCAACAATAACCACTGGCTGGTGGGTTCCACTCACTCGTCACGCTGCAAATCCACTTACCCAAACTAGACCGATACGTCACCGTACACCTACACCAAAGGTATGCTGCCATATTAATGATACAACGTTGACAAAGGGCGTATACAAGTATATACATCATAATGTATACTGTATAGTGTCTGGTCTACAACACAGATTTACACTTAAAGGACCAGTATGTCGGATTTAATGGCATTAACTGGCAAAGTTGTATATGGCAACTAACTGATCACGTTCTGCCTCATGCTCCCCATCTGTCTATGAGAAACTGCAGTGGCATCATGTAGCATGAAAAAGGATGTTATTGTGTATTCTTGTTTTAATTTTTTTTTGTATACCTTATTGTATACTTGCACGACAATGGTGTTTTATTTTATTCTTGTTTTATCTTGTTCGTTTGGCTGCTGCAACATGTAAATTTACCCAGTGTGGGATCAATAAAGTTTAATCTCATCTAATCTATTAAATTTCTGTTGATAGATCCTTCCTAAATTCAAACACGGTCTTTAAGATTTAATTCATTCATCCATCTTCTGCCGCTTTATCCTCCACATGAGGGCCGTGGAGGGTGCTGGTGCCAATCCCAGCTGACATAGGGTGAAAGGTGGGGTACACCCTGGGCATGTCGCCAGTCCAATACAGGGACACAGAGACAAACAAACATTTACTCTTACACCTACGGTCAATTTAGAGTGTCCAATTTGCCTAATCCCCAAATTGGCATGTTTTTGGACTGTAAAAATGTCTTTGCTGAAATTATAATTTTATAAATATTGTTCCTTAGTGTTCAGGTATATGGTTCACTGTTTTTATCCCAATGTGCTTTTGCGTTCAAACTGCATCTTATTTTGTTGATTCAGTAGTGACTGTAACGTTGATTCTGATACAGTCTGATCTGAAAATCAGTGAAGTGCTGAAAATCTTTTTTTTCCTCCTCAGAAGCATGGTGATCAATTTGAAATCAAAGTTGTTTTCTTCTCGTTCTGAGAATATACCCCGGAAACAACAGGGTTAGAGGCCAACAGCATTACAAATCTGCTTTCAAATCTATTTTGACAGTTTATTGACTGAGAGTATCTGCTGACGGTTGCAGTGCAATTGTGATGAAAAAAAAGAGAAAGAGAAGAAGAAGAAGAAGAAGAAGCTTGATTTCACTTGATCATGAGCTCTGTATGTTTCCATTTGTTTTCTCTGTGCTGGCAGCAGTGTGAAGCATCATTGTTTGAATGTGCTTTTCCCCCCCATTTATTTGACCTCTGTTGATGCAGTGCCAGTCACAAGCTGTGCTTGACCTGTGATGATGTCATCAAAGTGTTGTGCTTCAACAGCACAAGCAGAACTAGGCAGGGTGTTTGTTTGTTTTTAAACCTCATCCTATCTTTGATAAATCACATTTGAAGCAGCAGCAAAAATATTTAACCAACAACATATTTTTTATTCATTTATTATCATCTAATGTAGCAGCCTGACCTCAGTCATTGAGGTTTCTGCCTGCAGATCTAACTCCTTCTCCTCCCAGACACCTTGACTTCCCCTCCAGTTCTGCTCCAGCTATTAGAATATGTTCTTTCTTAAGTCTGGTCATTAGTTAGGTCCATTACTGTGAGTCCATCATTAGGGAGCTGTAATGCATCATTGAAGGTAATGAGTGTCTTACATTACTGGCGCCAGCGAGCCATCGACACACTGAATGAAACCCTCACTTTTTTTTCTTTTTTTTTTTAAACTACCACCTGAAAACAACTCTGGTTTTCACTGATGTTAGCCCAGAAGCTGTCAGAGCAAGGTGATGGTGACATATTAAACAGTAACCAGTGGTCAAACACAACATTTGAGATGCTATGAATACTTATTCTTTACATAACAATAACACCAGAGGACTGTGATTGAATGAAATATCACCATTGCAGGTGGTAAGAATACATGTTGTCCTCTCATCCACGTGCATTTACCTCCTACACACACTTGTGTTCCTAAATTACCAAATAAAGAGGAGGACTTGGGTCAGTAGTGTTTCTGAGTAGCTTCAAATTAGAAACATGTGCCAGTAATTATCAAACTGCAGCAAAGCCACATCATGCAATTTTATGCCTCAGCAAATTAAAGAATAAATGGGATTAGTCTCTATGACCTTGCTCACTCTTGGTGAACCTTATACTTCACTGAGATTTAAACAGATGTATATATACACACACACACACAGGTGGGCCAACATAAAGCCTGTAAGAGGGATAAATAAAGAGATGTACACATAACACGTCCTAAAATATTAGCTCTGGCTTCTGTGATAAAGATCTGAAAGCAGAACACCCATAAAATGAAACAGGATGCTGCACACACCGTTTTGTACAGCTGTCTTAATGAGGACTAGGGGTGGGAATCACAGGGTACCTCAGGACACGATATGATACGCGATACATGGTCCACGATAACAATAATATCGTGATACAGTGATTCTGCGATAATCAATATATCGCAAGACAATCATAAAGCGATAAATCACGATATCTTTCTAACTGAAGAAAACTAAACACCCGTGAAAACGTAAAAGTGCAAGATTTCTCTATTAATTCACAACATCGAGACCGAAGTGCATAAAGTCCATGTATTGATAAATACATGGATGGGGCATCTCTTAACGTAGCTATCTCCACCATTATTTAAGTAATGACGCCCCGTGAGTGAAACTGGCAGGGACTGTTTACTTTAGAGCGCCTTCATTTGTTCATTAAAATATCGATATTTCTGCCAGCGATGAGGAAGGACGACGGTATATCACCAAACCGATATTTTGACCCACCCCTAATGAGGACACTCATAGACCTGATGCATTGTCCCTTACCCTAACATTAACTATCACCACTAACTAAATCCCTTAACCTAACCTAAACCTAATTTAAACCCTCAACCCTAAAATCAGGTCTTAATCCATAAACAGACCTTTAAAGGTGTGACAGAAAGTGAGGAACCACTTTCTGTGTCCTCGCTTCCTATAAGTCAAAATGTTCCTTACAATGAGACACATGTGGACACTCATAGATATAATACATTCCCTAGTCACTTACCCTAATATTAACCATCACAACTAAATGCCTGACCCTAACTCAATTATAATCCTAACTCTAAAACCAGGTCTTAATCCTCAAGAAGCCCATTAAAGATGTGTGGACCAGCCAAAATGTCCTCACAAGGTCAAAATGTCTTCAGAGAGATTTTGTTTGCTTGACAATTAGTCCACTCAGCCTACACACACACACACAAACCAATAACTATAACCAATAGCTGACCTTAACTTTAAATATACGACAATTTACACCTCTAACTCACCTCTAATTTGACCCACGTTATAACTATAAGGATGAGCCAATATGATGATGAGTATGATGAGTATAATCCAACACAATCTGCTTAACTAACAGAGAACATCATGTTGTATAGAGAGGTTTGTCAGCACATGTCATGTGACCAGGAGGTGAGTGAGGGCTGCAAATGTCTGCCATGCAGTTTGAGCATGACGCTTTTGAAATGGATGGTGATGCAGGTAACAGGTAAATAATGTATCAAGACACAATAATGTATCAAGTCTTTTTGACAGCTACAGTACATTAAAAGAGAGTTAAAGACTGGACTAATATCAGTGTGAGTAGAAATGCAATTCTGTGATGTCAGTAAAAAAAAAAAAAACAAGCCATTACAAATTAGGACAAGGTTTTGGTCCCTATTTGGTTTACTGGTCTTCAAGTGTGTGTGTGTGTGTGTGAGTGTGTGTATGTGTGTGTGAGAGAGAGAGAGAGAGAGGTGTTGTCTGTATGTGTTTCTGCTTTCGCTGACCATCACATCTCGCAGCCTCCTGGTGTTTCCAGTGCGTTGTACTCACCCAGCCCAGTTCAGCTCGTCTCTCACTTCACAAATCCCACACTTTCCCATCCATCCGTTCTCTTTATCACCCTCTCCTCGTCTCCTCCCTCTCTCTCACTCTCTCCTCTCCGCCACATCTCTGCTGCTCCTCTGTTAAACACGGCGGCACTACCCCTCCCAAGATTAATTGATCATCAATTTAGCTCTAATTTGGACCAAGTCAGCTGGTAAATGGGGCAGTTTTCCCTGATTGTTAGTGAAATGTGTGCAAGTACATTGATAAATTTTGATTATTTATCAATTACACCCAAATGAACTAAATCTATTGAATAAATTCCAGCCTGATTGCCATAATAGAGTTTGAAAATATGGCTATTGATAATGATTCCGACTAATAGTCTTTTCCGGCCGTGGTTGCCGGCTTGTCGGAATGACAACACAAAACTCATTTTTCACACAATCAGCTGAGTGAGTGTGAGGCCGATCTTTCATTAATCAGTCACATTACGGAGCTGATACGCCGTAATACGCAACGCTTTCCTCACAAAGACTCAAACACTTTGTCATATTTTATGTCAATTACCAGTCATTTCGTTGTGTTCCATCAAGACATCTTGTAATAGTTAACATATGCTAAGGTAAAGCTCCTCTGTCCCGCCCTCTGGGAGCTCCCTCCACTGGAGGATGCCGTCTCTGTGTTTAGAGGGAGACAAGCGCTGATGATGAAATGGCTCCTGTTCTTAATTTCTTATTTTCCTGCAGCGGAGGCACTTATGGGAAGGGTGGAGCACGGGCTTTTTTAAATGGACCTGCCAACGTGTTTTCCCAAAGTTAATGGAAAAGCAGCTTGCTGGAAAATAGGAGAGGGAAAATTGGAATTAGGTTCTGAGGCTTTCACACACAATAATAAGGGATAAGTGTGAGCCACGGGCTTGTTTCCACACAAACATACAAATTAGTGCCGTCATTTTTCTCACAGCTTTTGCACGACAGTGATCACCTGAAGGTGATCTTTTAGTGCCTCTGGTAACAGTAACAACATGGTAATATGGAGGTAATATCATGGTAATTCTATTGTTCTTTTCTTTTTTATCTTATTGTATTGTTTCATTATTACACTTCTTATCAACTGGCACTAATGTTAATAAAGTTGTTTTAATTTGAACTGTACTTAATTGAATTTTTGCCAATCACTAAGCAATAACAGAGGAAAAAATCACTACCACTAATTAGAGTGTGTGCAAAAATTCATTCTAATTCTACAGTGATTGTAGCCTAATATAATCCTGATTACAAAGGTATATTACGTTGGAATTTCCATAGGTGATATCACAATTATACAGTATTATTTCTAAAGTAATATCCAGGTTATGGCTTTGTAATTAAAATAACTAGAGGTTACAATAATTGTAATACCTTCACATGATTTTTTTTTGT
This sequence comes from Solea solea, assembly GCF_958295425.1. NCBI lineage: Eukaryota > Metazoa > Chordata > Actinopteri > Pleuronectiformes > Soleidae > Solea > Solea solea. Next base: position 15,424,311 of record NC_081141.1, read on the forward strand.
GAATCATCATCATAATTGATAAATTGAATATCATCCTCCCATATGTCCCATACAGTTTCCAAACTAAATTACTACATAGTAAGATGTTAAAACCAGAATATTAACTCATGTTACAAATGATGACCCTAATAAATTATTACAATTTTCTTACTGTAATATACATTTATTATAAAAGTCAGATGACGCATTAAAACTAAAGTAACACAATTATTGAAGATGAGCAAAACCCTATACAAAAGGTGATTGGCTCTTAAACGTGCCTTATATGTGTCCTCTCCACTGTGCCTGCAGGCAGAGAGGAGGGAGCTAAAATAACCGCAATATCAGCCTTCTCTTTTAATCAACGATATGAGGCCCTCTGCACCAATCATGGCCGCTGGAAGCAACTTAATGATCAGCATTTAGACTGGGCAGGTAAACCACCACGCCACGGAGCCAACACGGGGGCCAACTGCAGGTGAATTAACCCGGTCCAGATCTAATATGCTGGTGTCAGCTCTGGTTAGTGCGTGGCTAAGTGCGGCCTGTATTGGCAGTGGCATAGCATCCAACATTGTCTCTCTCATATGCCAGCAGGCAGGTATCTATAATCGATGGCCACTTTCAATTGGACAGGCTGTCTGTTAGTGGACAGCGGAGGTTGCGCAGGGGGAGCAACACTGCGTTCACCACGTGGTTGTTGTCGATAAGTAGGTTAGAAACGTTTCAAATCAAGTCAAGGAGCCCAACAATGCATCAATCTTTTGTTACATAATAAGCATTGATGAACACATTAATGTGTCTGTTCACTCACATTTAAATGAATTTACAGTAAAACTACATGAACCTGGTCGTTTGTCGCCACAATAATATAAATATTGCAAAAAACATTATGTACTCTGCAAACATTCCCGCAGTTTACCATCTCACACATCATTCTGTGGTTACTCGTTTCCAGTGCCACAAAAAATAAAAAAATAAAACATTTAAGCCTAATTGAAGTGAGTGGGGACTATTATAAGCCAAACACAGCGCCTCCAAAAATATAGGTTGAATGACAAAGATGAGAGATCAATAAGGTTTGACAGAAATATCTGCCCCTAATGAAGTCAGTAAATGAAATCAGCCACCATTAGCCTCATTTCTGTGGAGACAGAAGGAGGTCAGAGAATCGGAGAAATGTGAATTAATTCTGTCTAAGCCGGAACGACCTACTGATGCTGGGTTGAAAGGTTTTTCATATCCCCACATACTATTCATTATTTCCAAAACGAACTCCGCAGAGGTGAGCTACATTACCTTGACTAATAGGCCTGAGTGGGTTTTCCTTTATTTCGCCTCTTGAGGTGCGGAAGCCTGACTACAAATATGTGCCAGTGACTGCGTAAAACTGGGCTTCATGTTATGTGGACTTGCTGCTTTGCCTCAGATGTCCTTTCTTATTCGTCCCTCACAATTAAAACCAATAGCAAGCCTCTTATCTGTTCTAGTTTTCTTTCTTTTCTTTTTTTCTATTATTAGGTTACTAGTTTTAAAGCAGGGGGCTGCCAGTCGCTGTGACTGCAGGCCGGAAGCAGGAGACGGAGGGCCACTGGTGGACATGCTGCTTTTGGCGCAGCCTCTAATTGATATTGAGCGAGCTGCTGGTGAGGAGCGCACGGGGCCACTGCTGGCTAATCTATGCTTTAATCAGCGTGTGTAATGAGAGTGGCGGCACGCTCCGAGAGAAAGGAGACATACAAGCAACGTCTGTCGGGGTCCGGGGGAAAAATATTGGTTGTAATTGTCGGTATTTAAGAAAACTAGAAGGAACTGGACTTGTTTTTTTCCAACTGGAAAAGACTTGACCTTACGGCACCAAATGAACTGAGCGCGGGGGCGCTGTCCAATGTGCTGATATGGTGGGCAGCTCGAAGGTGATAATGCATGTCTTTGAATCTTTTCCTAAAAAAAAATCTACATTTTCTCAATTTGTGGCCATATCTGACAAGAACCTGATCACAATTCTGGAGAGGTAAGGTAATTAGAGAGCGAGGCTGCTATTGTAACGGAACAATCCGTGCTGAAAGGAGTGGGGAAGATGAGAAGCAGGAGGAGGAAGAAGAAGAAGGCAGGCCGCAGACTGAATAGCAAGCGGAACATTAGTGGAGGTGTGTGTGGGAACACTGTCACGCAATTAACAGGGCATTACACAAACACACACGAACACACACACGTAGCCATGCATTCACACATATGCACACGACGTACAGTGTCTCTCTCAGGCTGAGCTGCAGTTGTTGCATTCTCACATTGAGAAACTCACATTATATTATGTTATGTTATAAATCCACCTTCTCTGAAACCTGTTATTATTCATTGTTGATGGCAGGTGTTATTTTGTGATGACGTGAACTGGCAAATTATGCGTTATGTAAGTTTGTATCAATGTTGCTCATTTATGAGCTAATATATAAAGGATCGCGGGAATATAGGTAACACAAATTTAAATTATATTAAATGTATTTGATTTACAAAATCACAATATACATTATCTGAACGCAATCTAAGAAAAAGAAAGGAGTGATTCAACAGTTCACACCATGAGCAAGCGAAGAAAGAAAGAAACAAAGAAAGAAAGAAAGAAACAAACAAAGAAAGAAACAAAGAAAGAAACAAAGAAAGAAAGACTCAGAGATGTGCAGTCATCTGCCTCGGCTGGTTGGGGACAAAGAAGATAATGTGGGAGAAAGAAGTGGGAGGAGGAAGAGAAATTGAGTTTTACAGTACGATAGTGTTAATAATAGCACCATCTTGTGACGCTTTTATTGATTATTATCATTACTACTAATTACTCTACTGCTACTATTACAAATAATAGTAATAACAGTATTACTGGTCTCTCTGGTCTCTAAGTATGTATATGACAGACAGACAGACAGACATACGGAAAAAAAAAACTCCACACGCGAGACAAACCGAGCGCCATTTTCCTACGAGAGTCTGAGCAAAGCTGTCTGAACGTCTGCTCGCGCCCGAGATTAGCCTCATCTATTCGGTGTCAGTGACGGTCGTGTCCAGAAAATCACAGCACAAACGGGTCTGACTGAGGGCTGCGTGTGTGTGTGTGTGTGTACACAGAGAGAGAGGGAGAGGGAGAAAGGAAGAGAGCGGGAGAGAGAGAGAGCGAGAGAGAGAGAGATCAAGTTATTACTCATACAAACAGACTGAAATTGACTGCAGTTGTGGGAATGTTGAGAGAGAGACTGAGTGAGGGAGGATAAGAGAGGGGCGACACTTTGTCTTTACATCCTTTCAGTCATTTGAAGGATTTTCATTGACCTCCATTCATTTGGACAACCAGCGTTATCCCTAACCCTAACCTCAACTATAACCACAGTTTAAAGCCGTACACATCAGTTAGTCAGAACTTAGGTTATGTCTCATTAGGACCAGGTTTTGGTCTTCATAAGGACTACTGGTCCTGACAAGGTTATAGAAGACACCGGGAATCATCGGTTGACAAAAAGTAAATCCTGTACATTTTGAGCACCATAACGTTTCCTAAAATGATGAGACCATAATATAGTCTAATCATATAATATAGTCGCATTATTTGAAATTAGACCAAACTGTAAATTGTATCGAATAGAAAAAATACTAAGTTTGTCTCTTCAAAATGTCAATACAAGTGCAATTCATCCCAAAACAGCAGTATACTATCATGTAAACAATCAAAAACACATAATTTTTTTGTATTTTAAGTACATAGGCAAACACAACGTGTGTGTGTGTGTGTGTGTGTGTGTGTAAAGCATCCAGTGGGATGGAGAAATGAAGATATCAGGAGCGATCATATTTATGAGACTTTCTGACAAATAGGCGCAGTTACGCTCCGCCGGCGCACTGCCTGTTTACACAGACCAGCTCAATCTCAGCGCCAGGCGTTTATGGACCATGTGTGTGAGTGTGAGAGAGAGAGGGAGAGGGGGAGAGAGAGAGATTGAGAGGGAGAGATAGAGAGAGAGATCCTCAAACGACCTGATGACCTTGGAAGGGGGGGGGGGGGGTTCACCCGTGAGGAAGTGATGCATCCCTGACCGACAGACAGAAGACAACCCGGGGCTTTGAGGACACAGGCAGCTCCGGTAAAACCTTCCAGCATGAAAATCTGTTGACGTACCTAAGGTGACTTGCGTGATTTCTCCTCGCGTACGTGGAGAAAACCTGCAGCCAGCGTCCTGCATCCATGCGCCTCACTTGGGCGCCACTGCGCTCTAACCGCCAATTATGGCTCATATTAGAACGACCCCGACTTATTTCCTACACAAATAAAGTGCCTTTGAAAGAGATTAGAGAAATGTGTATGAATTCCAGCCTAATTTATTTGATCATTCCAAATTACAAAGCGGCGTAGTGCTCAAATGTGATAACAAGTTTTCAGTTCCTTTCATTATGTAAGAGAAATTAGACTTCGATAGGTTTCCACTGAGGCGCGGTGGTTCCGCGGATGAAATGTAATTTGTGGGGAGAATTTGTTGTATCTGTCACAAATATTCCCAATTAGCCGCGTAATTATTTGAAGGTTTCTGCAATTATGGCTTAAGCCGCTAAAATTGAAGCTGTGGCTGTCCTTAATTGGTCCAGATTTGATATTTTGCATATTTGCATGATGAGGAAATTGGGAGGAAATTGTGTTCATCCATTTGTGAAAGATTCTATGAATTTTATGAATCTGAAAGCCGTCCCCCTTGCGCTCGGTGACTTTGCCTGAGCTCCCAGAGGAAGCAGCTTGAGCGGGGGCGCGCGTGCAGGGCGCGGCCACGTGTCCGTGTGCGCTGCAGACGCACTCAAGGTGAACGCGAGAGCTTTGAAAGTAAACTTGGCAGGAAATGATGCAGCAGCAATCCACGCATTGTAAATACAGTAGTGTGGGGAATTATGACATTTTTTTTTAATCGATATTCAGTATGACAAAATAAAAGCACAGAATGACTACAGGGATGTAGATTAAAAAAAACATGTTCCATGTTCATTGATTTATTAAACATTAACACAAGGGCCATGGTTTTCTTTTTCATTTCCCATCAGTTACAAACACTTCTATGGGTTTTATTAAGAAGACTTTGATTTTGTCATTAGGTTTATATTAGATAATTCAACCAGATTGGTCTGTGAGACTTGATTATGCATTATCACAGTGTGCTGATTGATATTGAGAAAGCTAAGTGTTCTATGTAATTGGTAATAAAGAAGGTAATTTTAGAAATTTGTCCAATCAGTAATGATTATGAGACCGTGAGTAGGTAATGATGTTAACCCTAGTTGCCTCTTACACAGTCCACCTCCAGCAAATCAAATATTAAATATAATAAGCTCTGCACAAAAAGAGGAAATACCTAGTTCACATACATTAACATTCTGAGAAAATTCTTAAGTTAATGGATATTTTTAAAAAATTAGTTCAAGAGGCCAAAACTCAGGTACAGTATATGTCACTTCACGTGTGTGGTGTGGCGTTAAATGCATTACCTGAAGGATTCACCTAATAACAGTGCATGGTGTTGGAGTGTGTGTCCTCTTCATGTGAGGGCTTTAGTCCACAGAGAGCTGTATTTCAGGAAGCAGTAAAAGAGGGACACTAAGAGCACTGATGAATGTCTGAGAGATAGATGTGTTAAGTGACCTTGGTGCATTACACTCTCCTTCAAAACCAGAGAAATGAAGATTAGTTTGGTCTAATCTGGCTCACCAAGTGTGTGTTTGTCTTTGTCCTAGACGGTCCAGATTTTGTAACACAAAATAACAGCACTTTATGCCATGTTATGTGCATGCACTGACGGGCTGCATCTATTATTATTATTTACATTTTGTTAATTGATGATTGATTTTGGCCAGTTAAATGTGAAAGAAAATGTCCACAGTCCACATACAGGATATTAAGTCTTCAACGAAGAGGAAAAATAGAACATATCACTATACAAATCTTAATTTAAACATTCAAAACAGTTTCAGATTCATTTAGGTGCTATCTGATCAGTGTTGTTTTATGTGTTTAAATGTTATGGTAAAATTAGGGCAAAAAAATTGATATTTGTAGTTTCTTAAAGCATGAGACACCATTTCAATATGTTTCACACAGGGAAAAGTTTGCACTCGGCCCGTCAGTGAAGATCCTGAATTACTGCGACTGTGGTTTTATTAAGAGGGAAGCATGCGAGCCAAAAACAAACACAGTCCCGTTGATTTATGGGAGGGATCTCACACAGAATATCCTTCTTTAATATTCACATGCAGCTCATAAAATGGGCTGCATAATAATTTCACCATTTCATGGGATATTAGACCATAATGACCACAGTCCACCCCCATACACACACATATAGATATACACCTCAACCTCTGGGCAGACCAGTGTCGGGGGCTAATTTATAGGTGAAAATGAAAGGCAACTTTAATGTAATGGCTCCTGCAGCCATGAGATATTATTCACACCATCACTCCATTGGTTCAGAGAGGGGAAGATTCAGAAACAAGAAGCAATGTGGAATAAAGTAGATAAAGTAGGGAACAGAGAGAGAGAGGGGGGGGGGGGGGGTTCACAGAATACATTCTGGGTTTTTTTTTTTCCCAGGAAAAAACAACAGCAGCCATGAATGTGTTCCCATTGAATCCACAACTACAAGCCTGAACAAATAGAATCACAAACACACACAAACACAACAGCAACAACAGCAGCAGCAGCAGCTGAAAGTGGCGTATTCGACTCTTTGAGTTAATGGGAATAAAATACCTCAGTGGATGAGTGCAGATGTGTTTGATACAAATAGTCATTTTCCTATTTGCTGCCTCATTGGGCATGATGAATGATGGAAGTCAGGGAGGCGGTGTGATAAATGGCAGCACCTTGGCTCTACTGCATGGCCTATTGATTCTCCTTCTTTATTACCCCTCCAACCCAGCTGGCTGCTCTGCCCCCCCCCTTCTGTGCACACACACACATACGCACACACACAGCTCCCAGGGAAACAAAAACACACAAGTGCGTGCAGCCATGTGCTCAGTGAATATACACACACAAGGCATGCAACACGCACATTTGGAAATGCACAGAGCAAAGAAGGCTGATTAGGGTGAGAAAAGGAGGTGAAGAGAAGGTAATAAGGAGGTTGGAGGTATGGATGAAGAGAGAGAAGAGAGCAGAACGCTTTTCATATTTATGGTTTAACACAGCTATGAGACGGTCGCTCCAATGGAAACGTACAGTCCATCCAAAACAATGCATGCAAATCAAACCCTTAAAAACTCTAAAATAAGCAGAAAAATCAAAGACGTACAGATGACTCAATTAAAGTGTTTTAGTAAAGCGGATTCAATCATCCTGAAAATGTTTGGGTCATTTATAAATTTCAAGCTGTCGAAGACTGAATAGTTTGATGAGGGATCGGCGCGCGGGTGCATCACCATCAGTCACAGAGACAAAGCGGGCAGGATAAATAAGTGATATGACCATTTAGTGAGCTCTTCATCATGTGGTAATGAGGGTAATATCCTCCTCAGCTCTGTAATACCCAAGCAAATAGACAAGTGTCCCCCCGCTGAACATACAGTATATGCAAACACATGTGCGGTCAGCGGGTTACAGTGTTGTTTGACAAGCCGTCTCTGTGTGGTGACGCAAAGACGTGAGCTGGGCCCTGTCGGACAGTAGGAAGCGACGCGGGTTATGGGGCACGAGGCCGGATGGAGCAGAGAGATAACACCTGTCAAATATGAGGGAAATGTCTCTGTCATCACTGTCATAGAAAAAATAAACCAAAAACTTTTTCTTCCTTTTTCTCCCTCTGAATGAACAACAGAGAGATCAAACCACACTGACCTCTCAGTCTTCGATTTACCTGCTGCATCTCCTTGACCTTGAACCACAGAGATAATAATTCATGGTCTTGAGCTGCAGGTGATAAATGGTCTGTGTTCATGTGTGAGCGTGCTCGTGGCTGTGTGTGTGTGTGTGTGTGTGTATCTAATTTAAAAAAAGAAGCAGGAACAGAAATGGAGGGGCTGCAAACTAAACAGACGGGAGTAAAGCATGTTGTGTTCACATGGTAAAAATACGTACCATGACTCAGCCTTTGTTGTGTAGTGTATTATATTAATACAGATAAGAGGGATGCTTTCCTGGTATGTTATTATTTTGCTTATACATGGTTTGAGGAGAAACTTGTCCTTATAATGCTGAATTCATAATTTACTTACATAAAAAAACAGAGAGCTTTTGCAAAAATAAACCACTTTGGCTGATGTTAATCCTTCCAATTTGGTTAAGTAATGTAAAGTCTAAGGTATGAAAATGTAAAACAACACGAGTCAGAAAATTGGTCCTGTGAGTGTTTTTATCATGTTTTAAATCATATGATCATTGTGAGTGATGAATATAAAAGTGAGGAGCATTTTACTGTTTCACCACATCATGTTTCTGTAAATTGCAATGTCATTTATTATTTGTTACATGTTTAATGTGCTGCTGCCAACTCTGCTCATCAAACACACAAACCACTGCTTGTTTCCTTAAAAAAGAAAAAGTATTTTAAGCAGTGACAAAAAACACAAGGCTGCCTACGAGGTGATGCCTTCACTGTGACTGTAACAGCTGATGATGGTTTAGCTGTTAGATAAACCCTGGTCCTGATCTTCAGCTCTGACTTAAATAACTTTATGAACACCTGGTTCCTCCATATCTTTAAACTCACTGTTGCACAGCAATTCCTAACTGTAAATAGTCAAACATTGGTTGTTTTTCTTAATAGTTTTGTATATTTCACAGTTGATGTAACATCTAAAAAAAACAGCACATGCACAATAACAAAATTAGAGGTGGTCTTTAAAACTTTGAAGTTAATATAGTGCAGTAATAGGAATGAGAAATTATCACATTAGCATGGAATCAAAACATTAAACAGCAAATTCAGCAATTAAGTAAATATTTCTTGCAAGTATTTTTAATCAATAATAAAAAAAAATAAGAGCACCTTATATATTTATCTTCTCTCGTTATAAACAATATAAAATTACATTTACACCGTATTCAATTAATGTTGCACAATATACTATAATTTGAATTAGATAATCCATCCATTGTGTGAACATGCATCAGTGGAGGCTGTTGTATGACAAGATAATGAACAATAACATAAAAACACACGTGGGTTTAATGTGTTTGTGAGAGATGTTGAAATTATTGACAAATATTGTACTTTTCTTACTTAGAAATGTTCTTATATTTGCACACAACCAAAAACCCTTTATCAAAGGTTGACAGACTGCTATAAATCCTTAATTGGATTTAAGTGTTTTTCTTCTAATTAAGTTTCTTTATATAAAAAAATGTTTGCGTAGATATTTTCATTATTATTTTTGGTTATATGTATTATATTACTCTCGCACAAACACAGTGTGTGTGTGTGTGTATACCACGAGCATGTACGTGTGCATGTGCAGTCTTGATGGCTTCCACCTCACGCTCCCTGCTTTAAAAGTCCATTTGGACTCCTGCCTACAATCACCTTCTCGTCATCACTGTGGTAACAGAGCCCGGCCTAATTAGTATGCATTATCAATTAACAAACTTAATAGCCGGCAGATTGATTAGATCCTCAGTTATAGGGGCAGAACTCAGGCGAAACATGGAATGAAAAATAATCATATTCACAGGCTTTCAAGCTCACTCTCTTTCACACACACACACACACACACACACACACACACACACAACAGTAACAGCAGCAGCTCACTAACCTTCTCCTCCTCCTCCTCACTTGTGTAATTACTGTATGCATATGGCGGTGAGTGGATTGGGAATGAGGCAGAGTGAGGTTTTAAATAAACCTTCAGCTTATAATGAGTCAGGCCGCCATGGCTAGTTTAGCTCTGATTGTGCTCCTCTCTAATGAATGACAAACCTCCATGCACAGCTCGTGTTTGCTGCGTGCACACACACACACACGTGCGCACACACACACAAACAAGGAAGCCATTCAGCTGTGTATCAGAACAATAAAGACATGTGCAATGTGCGAAGAAATGTACAGGGGTGCATCCTTCACTCCCACACACAGAATTCACACACACACACACACACACACACACACAGGCATAGACACACACTCGTACCAACACACTGAGAATGTAATCAGGCGTAAGGTTTACGCTCCTATCAGTCTAATGGAGGTTAATGAATGATTAGGTCTAATAATTTTAGAGTAGAGCTCGAGCTAAGTCACATTGCGCATCAAACACCGAACAGAGTCAGAGTGTCAGCAACAAGAAACAATCAGTGTCGTGATGAGGACAGGAATGCAATGTAGAAAATTCCTCAGAACGCCCGGAAACGTCACCATTAAAATCTATTTGCTAAAGTCTTGATCACTGCTCGGGCTGTTCCTGGAGTTGAGATGCCTCCGTGCAAAGCTGCAACTAAACAGAAAATATTCCTCTGGTAAATGATATATATATATATATATATATATATATATATATATATATATATATATATATATATATATACATATACATATATATATACATATATATATATATATATATATATATACATATATATATATATATATATATATCATTTCAAGTATATTATATATACACTTTATATATTGGTTTGAAACAAAGGCACAAACATTGGATGACATGTCAAGAGGAGAAAGCAATTTGATATAGGACTACAATCAATCAATTGATTATAAATCAATTATTAAATACATTTTTGATAATTAAGTACTCAGATTGAGTGGGGCTTTTTATAATATGAGCTATCTATCTTTGCTCCATATAACAAAGAAATCATTAAAACTGAATAATTTTAGATTGTGGACAAAAGACATTTGAGAACATCATCATCATATAGAGATTTTCTCTCTTTTTTTGACATTTTCTTAAGTACTTGATTAATTGAAAAAAGTAATCAACAGATTATTTGATGGAAATAATCATTAGTTGCAGCCCTGGTTTGATTTTGAACGCACACATTTGCAGTCAGTGTCATCATTTAAATTAGCCCACACTAAAAGAATTAATGTAAAATAAATTCTTCCGTTCACAAATGAACTGGATCACGTCAGCCGCACCAAATGCTTCAAAACATCACATACAGTATATGGGAATCTGCATAATTTTCACAGCTCTGTTAAAACAATATGGCATGACGTATAAGTCATGGTATAACAGAGGTATTTTAAAAGCCCAGTATCTCAATTTGTTTTGGTATATTGACGGTTTGCTGAAGTGTGCACTCAGAATAAAAATGATATTGAGGCAACAGTCAGTCAATCAGTCAGTCAGTCAGCACTAGGACATGAGCTCCAGCAGTAAATGCAGGTCTACAGCACATAGGCCCTGTATAGAACCAGTGACCTACCACATCAGTGAAAGGCCAATTCATGGGCATTAAAATGCAAACGCGCGCATATTTCACAGTGTAAAATTTTATGAAGCATTTAAAGCACCATCCCTCCAGTAGTAAATCTTAATGGTCTTATTTCCTATTCATACTATTCATACTCGCCACCTCCAAGCAGTGACATTAAAAATGTTTGCGTCTCCACCGGCTTTGAGGTTTGAAATTAAACCGAGTCTGGCAGCAAAGTATATACATATTTGCACATGCACGGGCAGGGCAACAACATACACACACAACACACACACACACACACACACACACACACACAGTGTGACTTCAGTGCAGATGTGCGCCTGGTTTCCTCTGCTGCATTGTGGCCCAGTTTGCAGCCATCTCCTTCTGATGTATAACTCGTTGTCCAAGCCTTAATGTTGATTTATTATCCATCCATAAATTAGAAAAATATGTTTGAGAATTCCATGGCGCAGCCAGGCTCTGCGGACCGTCTGGGGATTGGCTGACGTGTCAGACGCGCATATTGGCTCGCCAGGCAGCCTTTGTTTCCCTGCACCAGCAGGCATTTAATGAGTGCTGATGGCTTAAGGTAAATGTGTTAGGACAGACAGCAACAACAGCCACAAAAACAACCAGCTACATGGGAGAGATGTCGACGCACTCAAAGGCAGAATCCTGCTCCCTTTTCTCCGCAAATATCAGTGTATTACAACAATATGATTTTAATCACAAATTCATTTAGCAGTATAGAAAGAGTCAAATAAAGTTTCACACGCAGTTCATACTCGTGAACTTAATGAGCGGTGTCTTCACACTATCTTAAAGTCTGTTTACAAAGCTGGAGAATTCCATTCAGCACTCCAATAAAATGCCTGTCTAGAGACAACTCATCATATTAACTCCAGTTTCAGCAGCATACAAGCCTATTTTTCTCTTATCCTGCTATTATCGAATAAGGTTGATTATTACTGGCAATGATTCTCTAGCCAGTCCAGGGTGACTTGTGCACAGACATACATACTAATTTCTAATAAAACCTAGGACATCTCTGGGGGTAACGTATAAAAGCACAGCCCAGACGGTGCCATCGTGCAATCAGAAATGTTTTTTTCCTGGTGTGTGTGTGTGTGTGTGTGTGTGTGTGCGTGTGTGTGCAGTTCCTTTTAATCACAGAAGCAATGGCAGGTCAAGGTTTAATTTTGTGACATAAAAAGCTGCCATGATGTACGCCAGAGCTTCATTCCCCATTTACCCAGAACAGCCTCAGGCTCCATGAGACACACTGTACAGCGCATAATCAACACACTGAGACAGAAACATCATTGTCATCTTGTCTTGAGCTGACACTGTCACTTCATTGTCACGGCTGTTATGGTCTGCTGTGCTGATGTCCTGCTCTGCTGTTTATGTTACAGATGTTGCAGTAATCAGAGCAGCAGCGTGTGAAGGACTCAGCCTGCAACCCCGACCGGCATCACGCCTGCAAAGGTCATTGTGGAAATGCTGGATGATGGTGATGCCCGACAGAATGAGACATGGTTCCATTTTTCCTCACATCGATACTTCAGCCATCAGTGGCTCTCTTAACTCTTCAGAGGCCCATATTCGTTCTACAAATAACAAAAAGCAACCGCAGCTGGCAATTTCATTTAAATGCTTTTTTTTTTATTTTTTAGAAAACTAAATAAAATGACTTGTTTTCATTTTTTGAACTCCACTCGCTGCCTCAGTGGTGAGTATCTTGCCTTGGTGGCTCAGTGCAGTGTCAGCAATTAAGCTAATTGGACGATAACAGGAAAAGTAAGGCGCCAGCGTGCCGAGTGTTTGCTCATAATCCATTATTAATCCATATTTTAATTATCTTCTTAGAATTTCCAACCAATTACAGCGTTTGTCACAACATTAGCGGGCCAGTTTACTCTCAAAGTGGCTCTGCCCATTAGCAGGGATTTTGAGTACCTTTAATTGTTGAGAAAACAATGGCTCTTTCACGCGGGAGCCCACATCAGTCAAGACACGATTGCTGTTTTGATGGTAGCCCGGGCTCGGGGAATAAATGTGAGGTTTTGAGGGGGGGGGGGGGGGGGGTACAACGATGCCTGCGAGGCACACTTATAGTCCGTCAGCTGGGTTAGCTATGTTTCAGTCTGAGCTTTTATCCTGGCCCATAATGGTTGCTGAGTTGCTAGTGGCGGCCATTGTTTAATGATCTCCTTCGGCTCTGGGAGTAAACTACTGCAGTAATCAGAAGGGTAAACTCAGCTATATTTCAATTTGGAGAGTTGCTCTTCCGTTCAGAGAGGCCGCTCTGAGACAATAAATAATAGGACTATTTAGCCTATCCCACAGGCTGCCTCTCTGACACCTACCCAAACACGCACACACACACACACACACACACACACACACACACACACACACACATATTTAAGTCTGCCTATAACAATTCATGTCCCTTCCATAAATCAGCCCCACTAAAAGCTGGTGATTAGCGACATCATTTAGCCTCTAAAACCCAAACAGCGTCAATTGTTTCCTTCCCTGTTTTAGGGTGAAGATGGAGAGATGCACAGATGGTAAATTGGTTGGAGGGGAATGAACTGTAGCTGGATGACTGGACTTGGGAACGTAAATTCAACGCAGGTTTCAGTTCAGAGGCTGGGATTATTTGGCCTATTTATTGTGGCCAGTGTCAGTTTTGACCTTAGAGATTATGACATTCACATAACGTGTCACTGGAAAAAAGACAATTTCGTTATGTGCAATAATAACAATAATAATACCAAATACTTTGAAACCCATACATTGACAGGTCATGCTGCGTTTTAAAGACAATTCTAATTTTAAAAACCAGACCGTATAAGATTATGCAAGTGTATCACTGTGTGTGAAAATAACATTAGTGTGTAATTTTGGTGGTTTTCACTTTCCCCACATAGTCTATTATGTATACCCTCTGTTCACTGGGGTGCAAACTGACTATATTCAATTGGAAGATTGCTCAGCCTTTAAAATATCCAAAAGACCCACGGGTGACAAAAAGGAAAGTGACATGAATCACTGTTTTTAATGTATTTTTACCACATTGGACAATTGCACAGTAATATTACCGTATACTTAAGTACTTATCAAGAGCTCAGTGAGCCCATATGATAAATTTGCTTTTATTATCTCTACATCAGCAGGAAGCAATTGTCAAATTATGCAGAGAAAAACACTCCCGTTGTTTATTTGTTTGGAGAATGTCAGGGAACTAAAGACCACGGACGAGGCTCACAATCACAACAAAATAAAAACTATTGATTGCACAAGACTATGTTTTATAAATGCAATATACTTGTTTGGCGCAAAGACTATGACAAGAGATAGTCTGCTACAAAACAAAGGAGTGTTGACATCTTTACATTCTTTCTTTTATTTCTTGTAAGGTTTGTAAATTACCGTGGAACAAAAGAAATGACCTCGCCAGTAGCTTTCACTTTTACTAGTGGCACTGTGTTTCCATTGATTACCACAGAATAAAAAAGTAATGATCGCAAAAACACATAAAACAAATAAAAGTTCCTGCAGGTTTTGTGATGACAATAAGTTCTTTAGGATTCTTCATACAACTTACATTAAGCTTCATGTTTTTTAATTACCGGCATTAAATCCTAATTGATCAAAGCACAAGATGCACTTGGTTATTAGGCGGAGGAGAAATAAAAACATTTTCCAGCCAATAATAACCCCATTCTCTGTTTTGTTTTTTTAAATCACTCTGATTTACAAGCTCCAATAAAAATCAAACACATTAAGCCACCTAATCCAACAATTTCCTCACCAAGCATACTGTTCTACAGCTCTTAGTAGCGAAGGATCAGACGTGTCTGATGATGGCTTCCTAAAGAGCTTCAATTAATGGCCTGTCACTTATCATTAGAACTGCTGAAAGGCGGGACACCAGGGAGCATGATGCAAACAAAGGCCTATTTTAGAATGTCAATTCTAAAAGCATCCACCGACTCGGTTCTAGCGGCCGTCCTCTGAGGCTCTTGTCCCCGCTGGCCGCGCGCCCTGCTGTCTCTCATGGGGGATTAGGGGGATCTGCAGAAATTAGCAGTTTGGATGACAAGCAGAGGCCAAAGGACGAGCTGGTGTTAATGTCCCCTTTTACGGGGACAAAAGCAGTGGGGATTTTAAATAACACGTCTCCATTGCCGCCTGCGGCCACTCCAGTCACAGTATGTGTGTGTGTGTGGCAGGTTACTCAGCAGTGTTAATTGATAATAGCCGTGTGTGTGTTTGCAGAAGAAAGCGGTGTATCAGAGATCTTACATCATCTCACATCTGTGACAAAGAAATTGTTGTTTTCTTGAAGGTAATCTTGAGAGTTAAAGGTCAACAAATTGTGTGACTGGCACCAATTTAAAACCAATGCTGCATCAATATTGTCAAAAGGAGTATCATTTCCCAACAATTCCTCCCCAAAATGTGAATTAGCTTTAAGAAATGTTTCAATTATGGGCTAAGGGTGCAAGATGTCAACATTCAACTTGGAGTCACAGGATTCTTAATGCGGCCCAACTATCTTTGGCCTGGCACTAGCAGGGTTGTTTACTCTTCATTACAGCTGCAGACAGAGGCAGGGAGATCCTCAAAGAGAACATCCACAACAGCATCCTCTTGACTGGGGCTCTGCAGTGCTGCTTTTGTCCATTACGCTTGGCCTCCTCATTGACAGCCAATAAATCATTCATTTAGAGGCAAAGCAGGAAGAGAATCAAACAGCCATTTCAGAGCCTGAGGCCTTTCACTGTAGTGGCTACAGGCTGCAGGCCACAGATCTAATGTGGAGTGGCTAGGCTGCAGGCGGGTGGAAGGGCTCTTAAGAGACAGCAGCGCATTGTTT
This sequence comes from Solea solea, assembly GCF_958295425.1. Classification (NCBI taxonomy): domain Eukaryota; kingdom Metazoa; phylum Chordata; class Actinopteri; order Pleuronectiformes; family Soleidae; genus Solea; species Solea solea. Next base: position 15,440,585 of record NC_081141.1, read on the forward strand.
GGAGAGACGGGAAACGCTGCTCTCATTAGACCTGGAGCTGAAAACCAACCTGAAAGACCCGCTTCAATTTACCTGCCATGTGCTTGGAATAAATCACCCGTGTGTGTGTGTGTGTGTGTGTGTATAAACACATGTACAACAGACACAAAGAGCTTTAAAAATGCCTTTCAGTGCACACCTCTTTAGGTTCAGAGTTGTTTTAGCACAGTGCTTGTTAAAGGTAAAACCTTTTACCTCTCTGCTTTCGATGGCCCTTTTATCAAGGTGCTTTCTCATTCAAATCACAATTAAGCCCGACCCGACTTTTATTATTCTCCGTTCTCCCGAAAATGTAAATACTTCTTTGCACAGAGTGAGTCAGCCCTGCAATGAGTAGCAATATGCATAAACAAAACTACTGTGAGACATGTTAGTCTAGTACAGCAAGAGCAAGTAGCATCCTCTTGGCAAAGCTGTTATTATTTCCATGGAGTAGTGCCAAAAAATATTCCGGATCATTTCTAACTCTAGATTTTGTCGTCGGCTTTGTGCCACATGGAATTTCACAGGGAGCAAAAACTTACTCAGAACAGCCAAAGTAAAGAGAATCCAATACTTAACACCAGGTAGTCAGGCACAGCAGGTAAAGCCCTGTGACAAATCCCAACACACACAGAGAAAGGAATGGGAATACATTTCACAGTCTTTGATATAAAGACCAGAAAAAGGAATCGACAGGGCATGAGAGCCACGAAAAGGATGGATGGAAGGTAAGTAGAAGGACAGAGATGCAGTGGGGCAAGAGATGTCAGCGTATTTAAATACTGATGAGGCCTTCGTCTCCCCTCGTGTCTGGTAACGACATGCTCTTCAAAGACAAACAAAAGAACCTGCAGCCCACTCACCATGCCTAACACAACACACACAATCAACACACTGGGGTACATGTGTGTGTGTGTGTGTCAGGGGAAATGTAACATTCCCGGTCAGGTTGTGTGGTGTCACTAAGAGGTGATAAATCTCCTTGTCCTTGTCACTGCAGCCATTGCATCCTCAGACGCACAAAATCACCACTTTGGCCCTCTTTAGCATCTTTCACTTTCCTCTTGCCTCATTTCCTTCCTCCCTCACACTCATCCAGTCGTTCTTTTAGCCCGCTGTGTCTCTACCAGCCCTCAGAAATAAGGTGTCACACTAGAGCAGATGGATTACACCAGATACACAGAGTAACACGTTCAACTCATAAACGAGGTGAAATGGAAACAGGCTCTTATTGAATACCTGCTTGAAAAACGGTGTCAGTGCCCATAAGGACTACACTTGGGTTTTTCAACACTTATTGATTCCTGCATGTTACTTGTTTTGAAGGGAATGTTTCATGGCTCATACATAGCTGGAGGAACCACAGAAGTCTTTATCCCTCAAGACTGCTGACAGAAAGCAGCAGGTGATAGAGAAACATCATGAAAGGAATGGCCTGCTATAAAACAGGCATTAAGCACAATGGAAATGGGAGTCTCACAAAACACATAAGTCTGCTTGATACATGAACACAGAGTCATGTCAGACAATAAAAAGTCCATGCAACAGACACTCAAATGGATGGGGGAAATATATTTGTTTGGCTTTCACTATGTGACTACATTTCCGATTGTTATTGCAGCCAGAAACAAAACTTTTGCTCTAAATTGGCTTTAAAAAGACATCATAAAACTGTCTCTCCCATCTTTCATTGCCTCTCCTCATCTTCTCCTTCCATCTCCTCTTTGTGACTTTAGCTCTAAAGCAGAGGAGAGTGTCAGCGAGTGTTCTGTTTGATTCAGTGCTATCTAACCTTGCTTTATGAAAGCATTAAATTGATGGTTCCAGACCAGCCCAGAGAAAATGCACATAAAACTGAGACTAACTGAGAGATAATAGTCCTCGTAAATTGGTCTAAGAGCTCTATAACTCACGGCGTCCTCAACTTCTTCTGTCTTACACAGCACAAGCCGTTGCATCCAAAATACCGATGGCCCAAATGTCACAAAATGCAGCGTAAATGCGATCATAAGATCACTGTTCTTTAAAAATACGACACTCAAATGGACCTCGAGTCTGGCAATAAAACAAACTGAAATTGAATCTGAAACTCAACAAATCGGAGTCTCTAACAGTTGCTGGTTTGTTTACAGCAAGACGAAATGACCCACATCCAGTATTACAGCTGGATGTGGGTTAGGGTGAGATTTAGATTATAAATCTTGGACAATGCACCTTTTTGCTTTGTGAAAGAATGTTTAAATGAGATTAATATCACCCTCACTCTCAAAATGTGGAGCTGGAGCATGCATTCATCTAACTTGGTTTAACACAAAGATAGGAAACCAGGAGAAGCTGCTTGTCAAGAAATACCCTTGAAAATAATGATCACCTGCTATAAGATGATTACACTTTGATTTCTGTGCAGCTTCAATAAATAACATGCTTATCATTGACCTGTACATGTGCCACCAAGAGAATTTAACGAATAGATTTTTTATTTTTTTTAATCTTAACCGTTGTGTTCAACTTCAATGTTTCTGTCCATTGACTGCTCTGTTGAAATAACACAATGTATAATATTGTCAGTAAATTAAATTAAAGTAAGTTAAAAAAATATTTGTAACCTAGTGAATTACGTTACTTTTCAATGTGCTTTATTGTTGATTAATGCAGTAAACTGAAAAATGCGAATGTGTTTAGTTACGCTCATTGCAGCCGCTGTCAGGTAGATGAGTGATTAACCATAAAGCTGTGTGTGTGTGTGTGTGTGTGTGCGTGCGTGCGTGCGTGCGTGCGTGCGCGTGTGTGTGTGTGGCCTCTTTAGGACATTTTCTGCCATAAACACTCTCCATAAGAACCAGTCCTAATAAGAACCTTCCTTCCTTCCTTCCGAGGAACTGGTTACATTTAGGGCTAAGATTTAAATTGTGGTTAGGTTGAGGTTAGGCATTGACTGGTTAGGGTTAAGGTTTGTGATAACAGTCTCCAAACGAACAGAAGTCAGTGCAGAGTCATTAAAAGTATAGCAGCAAAAACCTGTGTTTGTGTGTGTGTTAAAAGAACAAATAAAGACATTTTCCCACTAACACTCTAAAGACCTTCAAACTCTGCTGAGCTCCTATAAACCAACTTGGCCCCTGGTTGCTGGGCCTCCTGTGATTTCCTCCATCCTCTTCCTCATTCTGCCTTTGCAGAAAAGCACAAATCACACACTGTGCAAGAGGGCACAGAACATTATTGGTTACTCAAAATGTTTTAACACATTTGGAAGTCTCTTCTTAAAAGGACATTGGAAGCATATGAATATTACTGTGTGTAGCAATGTGACAGCATGTAATCTGTGAGTCTATCATGTGTGTGCAGGTCGCACAGGGTGGTAATGGATGGCCAGTGAATGTCTGCTGACGTGTTATTCTTTTATAAAACATTGCCTCTGCGTACTGGAGCGCAAGGGAGAGCGTGTGATGAATGACCAGAGGGTAACATCTTCACTCCTGAC